>NC_090255.1:6521207-6523707 GCF_037325665.1 Littorina saxatilis
CCCCCCCCCCCCCCCCTTACAAAGCAACTGATCCGCCCCTGTGATGTGTGTGTGTGTGCAAGATACAAGATACAAGATACAAGAAATTTTATTGTCCTCATCAATACAAGGAAATTTGGCATGTGTGTGGCAAGACATAATACACTGATACATAGACATTTACAAAGCAACAACTGAAGTTCAATATCAACACACCCTTACGCACACATACCCACTACTTCAGACACACAGGCTACATGTGCCCCTCGGACGTACGCAACCCACAATTCACCCAGCCATACAACTCCACTTGCACTTACTCATTCATGCAGCACTCTAGCGCCCGGCCATGCACAACTCACACACTGGAACCCTCGTACGGCTACATATGACACCCGCACAAACATTACAGCCTCAAACATCGTACTAGATCTACAACTAACAAGCATACATCCACTGTCAAACACCGAATACATCATCACACATTACATCATAACATATTGCATTATAACACACGCACAAACATTACAACATCAAACATCGTACTATAATCTACAACTAACAAACAATCATACACTATCAAACACCAAATATATCATCGTACATTAAATTACATCATACCCCCCCACCCCACCATACATTCACAATGTATGGTGGGGTGGGGGGGTATGCGTGTGTGCGTGCGTGTGTGCGCGCGCGTGTGTGTGTGTGCGTGTGTGTGTGTATGTGTGTGTGTGTGACTTGAGGCGAGGAAGCTTTGAGTGTATACTGCTAGTTTTAGTGAATGTATTTTTAAACTTATGCTGTCCAGTGTTGTTTTTAAATTAATGTTGTTGATCAGTTTGTATAAATGATGCGTGTGTTGGTGTATATGGCTGGATTGAAATGTTTCTTAACCGCAATGTCATCACAAATTCCCAACCTTGGGCAATGGATTGAATGTTTCTCAACCGCAATGTCATCACCAATTTTACAACCTTGGGCAATTAAAGGTTCTGTATTCTGTATACTTACGCGGGACAGACCACTCATGAGAAAACAAAAGAGAACGTTAGCTAAGACGTGACGCATCAACTACGTCACGTACCAGAACACCTAGACAACATGCGGGTGGTGCTGCGTGTTGTGAGTAGGTCCGTGTTCACGTAGCAAACCTCTCCATACGTCAGCGCAAAAAAAAAAAAAACCAAGTCGCGTAAGGCGAAATTACTACATTTAGTCAAGCTGTGGAACTAACAGAATGAAACTGAACGTAGTCCGCCGCCAGTGCAAAAGGCAGTGAAAGTGACGAGCCTGTTTGGCGCGGTAGCGATTGCGCTGTGCTTCATATAGCACGCTTTACTGTACCTCTCTTCGTTTTAACTTTCTGAGCGTGTTTTTAATCCAAACATATCTTTTTTGGAATCAGGAATCGACAAGGAATAAGATGAAATAGTTTTTGAATCGATTTCGGAAATTTAATTTTGATCATAATTTTTGATATTTTTAATTTTCAGAGCTTGTTTTTAATCCAAATAGAACATATGTATATGTTTTTGGAATCAGAAAATGACGAAGAATAAGATGAAATTGTTTTTGGATCGTTTAATGAAAAAATAATTTTAATTACAAGTTTCCGATTTTTAATGACCAAAGTCACTCATTAGTGCAATACCGAACCCCGGCCTTCGTCGAAGATTGCTTTGCGAAAATTTCAATCAATTTAATTGAAAAATGAGGGTGTGACAGTGCCGCCTCAACTTTTACGAAAAGCCGGATATGACGTCATCAAAGGTATTTATCGAAAAAATGAAAAAAACGTCCGGGGATATCATACCCAGGAACTCTCATGTCAAATTTCATAAAGATCGGCCCAGTAGTTTAGTCTGAATCGCTCTACACACACACACACAGACAGACAGACAGACACACACTCACACACACACACACACACACACACACACACATACACCACGACCCTCGTCTCGATTCCCCCCTCTATGTTAAAACATTTAGTCAAAACTTGACTAAATGTAAAAAGACACATTTCCCCCCCCCCCCCCCCCCCCCCCCCCCGAGCGACATGGCGCTGATATACTTACGTCGCGTGTCCTTCTGTTGGCCTAATGAGTGGACTTGCCTCGATTCACTTTGAAAAGCAGACACAGAAAGCTAACTACCGCTCATTCAATTGTATATCGATGTTACATCTGTTCAGTGGAAGTTATTGCATCCCTCCGTTAGCAAAGAACATGGGTAAGCTCCAAAGAAAGGGATTTTAATGCAGAATCAAAAAACAAGAAAAGTAGGTTGTTGGAACGTTTGTTATTGCCAAAACAATACATTCACAAATATATCGACCCAACGGCCTTTTAAGTGCACAGACAAACAATAACGAAAACTTATCTCTTTGTTTTTGGATTTTAATGCAGTTTTGTTCGTGTCACAATAATACATACACAATGCGACCACGCTGTGTCAACTTCTGAGCGTTAGATTCCAAGTTACGCACATTCTACACTCCAACAACTGCAGGTATCCC
>NC_090255.1:6526207-6556207 GCF_037325665.1 Littorina saxatilis
TCTGTTGTTCTTTCCAGGATAGCGCATAATTTGCTCTTTGTGACGCTAAAATAATAATCTGTATATGTTTTTTGCAGATATGGAGAGAAGGAATGAAAATAGCTGATTTGTTGTTTTAAAAGTTTGTTTGTGCAGGCCTCGTGCTCGATGAAATATGTAAAGGTGACAAGTTTGAAGGTGGAGGGTGAAGGGTTGCGTGGTATGTTTAGTGCACCAATGCTTTTTGTTGCAGCCTTATTTCCTACTCATCGGATTCAGCGGTTTTTCCTACTCATCGAATTCACCGGTATCTACTACGCAGCGGTAACCGGAACATCTTTATCTGGTATCTACTACCTATGTAACCTGATGTCGCGGAGCTGTACAGTGTAACCTGGTGTCGAGGTGCTGTATGCTGTTGCTGCTGCTGGGATAACTGGTTAGGCCGTCACCGTCTGCAGGGGTCTTCCGGCAGGCAGTGACGTCACCTACACGACCACCCGTTGTCTTCAACAGCTGAGTGAGGCGCCTGATTTCCCCACGATTCCCTGCTTCGTTCCACGCCAGCCGGCACTCCAATCAACGAAGCAGTAGCGGGGAAGGTCTAATTACGGGTCGCCCACTCCGTAACTAAAGCTAAGTGTACCGTGCCATTGCGCCCTTTTACCACCAAGTCATCTTTTACTGTTTGTGATTATATTTGAGTGGTGACGACGTGGGTTGTGACAACTGCATTTAACCAGCGCTTTTTCCTGTCTTTACACGAGATCAGCGTGTTATTATCATTTTCTAAACTTTAACTGGCATTTTTTGTCCCCTTTTTTACGTTTTGAACGTAAAAACATCTTTTGGAGTGAAGTCTCGAGGGAGGTGGCGAGATAGTATATTAAACAGGCGTCTGAAACTTATACTTTTGTTGATTCTATCTATTTGTATGACTGCGAGAGTGGATCGTGGTGTGGTTAGTTAGTTAGCAGTAACTAACCGTTCATAATCACCTTTTGTGATCTATTGAAACGTGACATGCTTTACTTGTTTATCATTTTTTAGACATTTGTATTAGAAGTAAGGACCGGTTGTAAGAAAAGGCGTCGCCTTAAACCTGTATCCTTGAAAAATAAAGTTTCATCATCATCATCATCATCATCATCATCTCTCTCTCTCAGCCTTTGAAACAGTAGACCATACTCTTCTCATTCGCAAGCTTGAGTATTACACGCACAGCAGTCACACGGTAAACCTGCTTACATCATTTTTATCAAACAGAACCCAGCGCGTCTACGTAAACGGTCAATATTCAGGCGATGGTTACTTAAAATGCGGAGTTCCTCAAGGTTCTATTTTGGGGCCCTTATTAATTTGCATTTTTATCAACGACCTGCCCTTGCATATGAAAAATCACAATGTGTCTTGTGAGCTCTTTGCCGATGACAGTTCCCTTCACTCGTCCTCAAAAACGTTAAATCAGGTGCAATACTATCTTCAACAGGGAATAAATGATGTTTTTAAATGGTGCGTTCAAAATAAAATGACATTATACCCTAAGAAATCAAATAGTATGGTCATAACATCCAGACAGAAACACCAGAGAGCACCCCTTATTCTTAACCTTAAGCTGAACACTGATCCCATAGAGCAGGTTAAATCACACAAGGTATTAGGAATCGTAGTTGACCAGGAGCTTCGGTGGAATGTACATATCAATAATATTTGCAAAAAGCTCTCCAAAAATCTGTATCTTTTATCCAGATTAAAACCCTTTGTAGAAGCGGAAGGTCTAAAAATGTTTGTTGTGGCACACTGCCAATCTTTTATCAATTATGCTTCTACTGTATGGTGCGGTGCGAGCGAAAATCAAAAATTAAATTCCCTGCACAGAAGAGGGGCAAAGCTAATTGTTACTAACCCGTATCTGTCAACGTCAGAAAAGCTTAAAGCTGCTAGTTTACTTTCACTGCAGGAGCAGTTTGACTATAACATTGCAGTGTTAATGTACAAGGCACTCCATGGGCTAGCACCACCATACTTGAATGCATTCATAACCGAGGCTCCTGAGAGATACGGATCAGATAAATATCTACTACCAAGGACCCGTGTAGATCTATATAAAACTAGTTTTGCCTTTGCTGGGCCGTCAAGGTGGAACTCTCTTCCTTCGAATGTTAAAACTAGCAAATCTGTAAATATTTTTAAATCTTTAAAAAAACATCTAAACTGTTCTCTGTAAGTACACACCCGCGGTGACATAATCATGTGAATCTTACAGTTATGTCTAATGTATACTATACTATATTAATATTACTATGTAATTATATTCACGTCATATTACATATTCATAGCATATAGTATTCATATTGTTTTACTTCGTATATTAGATTTTGTGTTTCGTGTGGCCGTGGTGCTTATGCTTATTTACTGTACATTTACATGTTATGCCTATATGAATTCATTATATTATGTTGTTTATATGCGTGCGGATGTGTTAGTGTGAATGTAAAGGGCACGTTGTAAGATTAGGCCCTTGGCTTAAAATGTTTACCCTTTATGTCAATAAGTCTAAGTCTAAGTCTCTCTCTCTCTCTCTCTCTCTCTCTCTCTCTCTCTCTATCTCCCCCTCTCTCTCTCTATCTCTCTCTCTCTCTATCTCTCTCTCTCTCTCTCTGTGTTTCAGTCTCTAGCCCCCCCCCCCCCCCCATCCGGCCTATCCACGACTTTCCGACTACTTGTCGTACGAGAAGCGCCTCGAAGTTTGATAGCTCTCGGTCAGATAATTGTTGTCGTATTGCCGTATTCACAGGCATCGGACAGCCTCATCGATAACTAGCGAGGGGATTCCCACGTTTACGGTCGCTCTGCGCGTGCGCCTGACGTAGTTGCTGAGCCCTGTCAAGGGTCCGCTTGCTGGCTGGCCGCAACCATCTTAAAATCAACCAGACGCGTGAAACCGCAACGCGAGTATCACTTGAGAGACAAGGGGCAAGGCACCCATTCTGTTTGAAAACTGAATGTTGTCATTTATCATATCCGTCAACAGTCAACTGCGAAATATTGTGCATGCGGAATATAAATTTGTGCATGTATCTCGTCTCCCAAAATCGTATGTCTTAGAATGTTTCTTCTTTCCCAGTAACGCTGCACACTGATGGCTGCCATCATCAAATCAAAGTTATCGTACCGACAACAGTGCTTATCGGTAGGGATAGGCACCTCTAACTGTATCGTAGGACAGTGACTACGATAGGCGCTATCGGTTGTTCATGAATTCCACGATAGGGGTGTTATCGGAAGTTTTCTATTTCTCGTTCGGAAAAAAAACCTGTCGGATACTTCCTGAATAAGGGCCCTGGTAAGTTAAAGTTAGCATCAAAATTGCAATTACGATTTTATCAAATTGTTTTGAAGTTGGGTAAGTCAACTCCTGGCAATATGGTTTATGGCAAAATTGGAAGGTACTCACTGGAAAATCAGGCAAAATATAGAATTTTAAATTTTTGGGTTAAGGTGTTGAATGTTAATTGCAAATATAAGTTTTCCAGTATAATATACCCTTTTTTTTGGTATCGTCAGTATATAGAGGATATATATATATATATAAATCACCCTATTTGAATTGTATAGAGACAACGTTAAATAACCCTGGCCTAAGTGGAATGTGGATAAACCATTGGAATCTGAATTGTTCTAGCCCTTGGTTCAAGTTAAAATCATTACAGTGTTTGAAAGACCAATATGTGCAGATGTGGTTTTCTGATTTAAATTCCAGTGACATGTTTTATCATTATCGGCTGCATAAACAGACGCTCATGTTCGACGAATATTTGAAAGTGTTACCACATAATTTGAGATTATTATTTTTGCGCTTTAGAACGCTAAATCACAAGTTGCCAATCCAGAAAGGAAGGTTTATTAATGTAACACAGAATGAAAGAGTGTGCGTAAAGTGCAATAATGATGATATTGTCGATGGATTTCTTTATGACATACTAGATGATTACCCGCTTCGCCGGGTATCGGCTTTGCCGGGAAGAAGTAGAGCCGAATACCAGGCTGTGCCTGGGACCCGGCTTTGCCGGGTGTACCGGCTTTGCCGGCGCACGAAGTAAAGGAGATAAACGCGCAAAAGACTGGAGACCTTCTAAAAATAGTAACGTGGAGTGACCTTCTAAAAATAGTAACGTAGTAACGGGAATATGGATTGACGCCACACGGAGGAAGGGAGATAATCGCGGGTGAAAACACTGGAGAAGATAAGGAAGAGTTACTGGTAGTGGATCCTGACAACAACAACAACAAAAACAAAAAAAATCGGTTCAGCGCGCACAGCGCTGCGCGCTGAGAGCACGTGTTGAATTATCTCATCGATGAGGTTGTGTCCGGGGTGTAGCTGAATACGGCGTCCAAATTTGAAAAAGATCCACCGAGAACTTTGTCCGTGCATCGCGAACAGACAAACAGACAGACAGACAGACAGACAGACAGACAGACACAAGTCGTATATATATATAGATAGATGTGTTTAACTGCAGTTTTTTTTTGTTGCGAACTCAGAAAAAATGAATTCTATTTAAGTATCGCAAAAATCGTAATGTAATTAAGTTCAAACTTCTATTTAAAAAAAAAAAATATTGTTAAGTTTAATTCACTTTATGAAAGGTATTTCAAACGAATTTTAAACTGGCGTTGATAAGTAAAAATGATATAGACAGTTTATTGTAGTTTTCTTCTCCGCAATGTTACGTATTAATGAATGTTGCCATAACCCGGGAATTCCTATTTTGGAGACTTGAAATCCATATTGTAAAACTGTTTTTTGTTCTCCATCGGAATGAGTTTATATACAACATGTATGTATTCGTGGAACTGCCTGCATTTCTTTCTTGTTCTTGTTTTTTTCAAGTATCCCCATCGGGTTTCTTGAAATAAATGTGCCATGCCTTGCCTTGCCTTGCCTTGCAGTCCTTGCCTTGCCATGCAGTCCTTGCCTTTCCTTGCCATGCAGTACTTGCCTTGCCTTGTCTTGCCTTGCCTTGCCTTGTTTCACTTTCATTAAACGAGGGATCCACCGTTAATTCTGAGTAGTAGTATAATAAGCATAAAGAGAACTGAACTGAACTGAACTGAGAGAGAGACAGACAGACAGACAGACAGACAGACAGACAGACAGACAGGCACACATACAGAAAGACAGACATGCTGAGGCAAGAGTATAGAGTAGGTCTGACCGACTTGGTTTTACTGTGTTTCACGTGCAGAGAAAGTTGTTGAAAAAGCTGAAAGCATTGGACAAGAACAGAACGTGGTGGGTAGGATTGAAGCGAGACAAGGGGACATGGAATGAGTGGATCGACAGAGGACCTTTCTCCTACAGAGTCACGTGAGTTTAGTGTTGTGTTGTGGACACACGATTTCTGTCACTTAAAGATGAGTTATATTTATGATTATCCTGGGTTTAGATGTTTAAAAACAAACAAACGGGGACTACCGTTACTGCACATCATTTGTACCGAAAAGGAAGGCAGCCCGCACATGTATTTCCACAGCCATAACATCTTACTCGACATTAATTGCGTCATGTGATATGGCTGTTATATCTCTACTTACAACAAAAAAGTTAATATAGGTTACACAACTCGAGTTCTAAATAGCTTGCATATTTTCCTGAGGGTCGATTTTCAGGTATATTCCGAGCCTCTGGCGGGGGAATACCTGGAAATCGACCCTCGGGAAAATATGCAAGCTATCCAGGACGAGGTGTGTAAGTTTTATATCCTTTGACCACGAAGCTTTCATCAAATTTACATTCTAACTTGTTTAACACAAACCTTCTGCATCCTGAACTCAGGTAAAATGAGTTCCTTCGGGTCTCATTTTATCTCTGACAGGATGCCTTTGTTTTCTCCTTCTGGAGAAGAAGTCGATTTATAAGTCGATTTTTATTTTTTTTATTTTTTTTTTTACATATTTAGAGCTTTTCGTAATGTGTTATTCGCGATCGTCAATAATGATTTGTCATGGTGTGTAATTTTTAAATTACAAAGGAATTGTTATATAAGACAGTTTCAAGCGAGCTATTTTTTTTGCTGATGAATTTACTGTGCAAACAGCTCTAAATATGGCAAAAGTGTCACATAATAATCAACTTTGTCACGTGATCATAACAAAATGGCTACGGAGCGGACGATACTTTTTCCGTAACCAGTTGGGAGTGATGCAACAATATCAGGGTCTCCTTCCCACAGCGGTCTCAAAATTTCGACTTTGCACGATGTTTTTATCATAACTGTGAAGAACAGAACGGAGATCACTGTCGAAGTCGTCCATTGTGCAATCACTTTCGTCTTTTGATCAGAAACATTAGCGAAAAACATAAGGGAGATAACTCTGTATTCTTGTTTTGAAAGTGTAGAGGTTCGGTAAAGAATGCTCTATTTGTTTTCTCTTCTCTTGTGTTACGGACTCACTCTCTCGGACACACACACGTACAAAGACATACACGTCTTTCTCTCCATTTCATCCACAAACGATGACATTGTGACAACAACAGCAGTATACTGGCATGGCACACTTTATTTCTGTGTCTTTCGATCTTCCCTCCTCCTCTTCACCAACCCGACCGAAGCCGGTGGCCCACAATACTTAATTGAACTACATCTCCACAGTCAGTGGAGCACGCTACCAAAAAAACGTCCACTCTCTCCCGTGTCTCTCAGAGTTCTCTCCCACACTCTAGCATGTACACACAGAATTCAACTTTAGCTAGAGTCACAACATCCAATCAACAGTTAGCTAACAAAACTGACGTCGCATTGGTCAAACATTAGTAAACAAAGAAGGGGGGTGGGGGTAAGGGACCAAAACCTTCCAAGCCACCTGGCATCTCCTATGATCTACCCGATCAAAAGGAATGACACCCACTTGACAAACCCCGGCTGGCCCGAGATACCCAGTCTGGCTGGCGGCACATTACATAACGACCACCTGGGGGCCCAGGGTCTCGTCTACGGCAAGCATCTGACAAGTGCACCGCCCACTTCAAAAAGAGATAAGGAACTTCCTTCGCCCAGCAGGAGATTTAATTGTCTGCAGCTGGCTGGTGCACACCAGCACGTTTTGTTAACATATAATGAATAGACACCAAACACAAACTGATCACAACAAAGCCTAAACTGAACAATGACAACAGCTTACTCTATAGTTGGTGACTGGTCACCCTGTCACACATACTTTCTATGTGACACGTCCTCGTGTCACGACCACGAACAACAGCGATAAAAAGAAATGCATTTCAATGCTACAACAACACGGCACGCTAAAATCAGACAAAGAACAACTCACTCACTCCACTCACAATACAGTAATAATGTGCAAACAAATGAACTCTCACAATGCTTAGAATCATTCCACAAAATCAAGATGCTAAAGAAATGGCATAAACAAAACAAAAACCGACATGGTGCCCAATACTATGCAACTATAGATACCTACAAATTGACATAGCAACACCTTCCCCGTACTCTTCATGCAAAACAAGCAGACACTATGCTGACATGATGTCAACTAAGATACATACTTAGCGCTCTTGACGAAACATCTAAGCATCAAAGTATAACACAGTGAATCAAGTATACCCATCCACTCTTACAACATCCTAAAATCCTCAAAGTCATCCAACATATTACTCAAGTATTCACTCTCAAACACATTGTCACCAAAAGAAAGCTGAAAAAAGTTAGATACACATGATTTGTTGGGTGTAAATCACAACACAAGACACTGATAACAGACAGCTGATTCCACATGACATAATTCTCTCGTTCATATTCTACAATGTGCATGACACAATACTTTAAAACCTTACATTAAAACGATCAAAACCCAAGCCCTACTGATAGATTACAAGGCTAGATCAACCACCGTTACATTTTGCAGGAGTGAAAAAAACAAAACAAAAACAAATACAACCCACAATACACCTTGCGAAAAAATCATTATACCAGACCTTATGGGAAGGTTTAACTAGTACTGACTCGCTGCATCCACCTTAATTGGCATTCCCATCAGACTTGTCTCAATACTGTCTGCCTGTGCCCGACCCTCAACCACAAATGTATACAACTCATCCCACGAATCAAAGCATCATACATCATACACTGCAAGCTATGAACAAAGATATCCATCGTGCTTAGAAATCAACATGTTTAACAATGTCACGTTTCAATATAATAGAATCAACAAAAGTATAAGTTTCAGACGCCTGTTTATGTAATATCACGCCACCTCCCTCGAGACTTCACTCCAAAAGATGTTCCTTTTACGTTCAAAACGTAAAAACAAGTGGTCACTGACAAAAATGCCAGTTAAAGTACAGAAAATAATAATAACACGCTGATCCCGTGTATAGTTAGGAAAAGTTACTGATCTGCCTTAAAGTGCTAATGCATGCAGGTGTCGCACACCCCACGTCGTCACCACTCGAGTGTAATCATAAATAATACAGATGACTTGGTGGTAAGAAGGGTGCAAAAGACATGGTGCAACTTAGCTTTTTGCCACTGAGTGGGCGGCCCGTAATTAGTCTGTAGTCTCCACAACTGCTCCGTTGAATGTAGTGCCGGCTAGCGTGGCAACGAAGCAGGGAACAGTGGAGACATCAGGCGCCTCACTCAGTCGCTGAAGGTCCTTCCGTAGTCTACCAGAAAAAGTAGAGTTGTAGCTGGTAGGACGACAACAGCGACAGCAACCCCCCAGACACCAGAACACCAGGTTAGCAGTTTACGTAGACAAGTAGTACCGTAGACAATCCGGTTACAGCATCCCGTAGTAACGTAGAAAAGGCTGCAACAAAAAGCATCGGTGCACTAAACATGTCATGCTACCCCTCACATACCACCTTTAAACATGTCACCTTTACATATCTCATCGAGCACGTGGGCCTGCACAAACGAACTTTTACAACAACAAATCAGCTATTTTCCTTCTTTCTCTCCATATCTGCAAAAACCATATACAGATTAGTATTTTAGCGTCACAAAGAGCAAATTATGCGCTACCTGGAAAGAACAACAGAGAGTATTTCATTCCACAAACACAGACTCGTCAAAAGCGTTAAATAATGATTTATTACCTCAACAGCCTTATGTAGGTAGCTCTCTCTTTTAAGCGAATGCGCTTCCTTTTGAATGACACCCGTTCGTCAACGGTAAACCCACCATTCTCCCTCTTGCGCTGAATCCTTATGCGGTGAAAAACCTTTACCGCACAGCGAAGAAACTTTGACGCCCCGACTGTCAGTCAGCATGTAAACAAAGAGAAGGTGGTCTGTCCTTGGAGTTCCCCGAAGCCCGACTGGCAAGCAGCACGGCACGTTGATATACAGTGAAGTATTTAAAACGTGTTGAAGTCCTTCAAACTCGTAGGAAATAAGACACCGACGCTTCTCTCTCGCTGCTGAGTTTCGAGTGTCCAGTTAACATGTCTCACACAGACAACCTTGACAAAATCAGGTGACTCACCTTGTCACGTTCCAAGTTCAGCTATCGCCAGTTTTGCCCCGACAGCAGAAATCACCCACGTGAAACCCGTGCGACACGAAATACCCGTGTTCGCTATGCTCTGTCAGCTAAAACCAAGCCGTTGACAGAAAGCATAGGCGCTTTCTATCGCAATTGGCCAAGAGAAGGCACCCCACAGAGTGACACTTTCTCGATCCATGTCACTAAATCGTGACAAACAATGTCAAAATGAACGCATTTCAACGTAAATAAAAAACGGAAATTCACAAATAACAACCATAAAACGATGCCTCACTGTGTCACTTCAAGACGCGCTCAACCGTTACTTACGTCATTCGACTCACTGTCCGATAATGCACACCTCAGCAGAACATGATGAATAACACATGTAGAGCACTATCGGGGGATACACTGCTCACTTGTTTGATGGACTGATATTAATTCACAACAAGGTCGGCCGATCCTTAAAGTTCCTTGAATAAAAGTCCGGTCGCAGCGAGTTAATGCAAATCCATGAGTCTTTGAAGACTTCCACGTACCGTTCATCATAATTCCAATTCCAGAATTCACTCTGGTGATGAACACCAACACAGCACTACACACCAATTGTGAAATTACACACACCATGCATCGGATGACACATGACAGCGGGAAACGGGAACAGCATACCACAGGCATCGTAGTATAGGACAGGAACACAGCTACCAGGACAGGAACACACCTACCAGGACAGGAACGAAGATTACAGCAACAGCAACGCAGGAACGCACAGGACAGGATATGTCGATCGTCGAAGACACCATGGAGTACGCATCTCCTCAGGCAGGAAAGGTCCGTCATCACCAGTACTGACAGTGAAGAGTGAAGTTGTCACAATCCATCACTTCTTCTGAGTCCAGGAACTTCTGAGTCCGTTTTAGTAACACATCCTGTCTGACGAGGCCATTTGTAGAGGTTCGGAAAAGAATGTTCCTTGGTTTCTCTTCTCTTGTGTTACGGACTCACTGGACTTTCACTCACGTGGACACACACACGTACAAAGACATACACGTCCTTCTCTCCATTTCATCCACAACAGATGACATTGTTACAACAACAGCAGTATACTGGCATGGCACACTTTATTTCTGTGTCTTTCGATCTTCCCTCCTCCTCTTCACCAACCCGACCGAAGCCGGTGGCCCACAATACTTAATTGAACTACATCTCCTCAGTCAGTGGAGCACGCTACCAAAAAACGTCCACTCTCTCCCGTGTCTCTCAGAGTTCTCTTAGTTCTCTCTCACACTCTCACATATGTACACACATAATTCAACTTTAGCTAGAGTAACAATCATCCAATCAACAGTTAGCTAACAAAACTGACATCGCATCGCATTGGTCAAACAAGTAAACAAAGAAGGGGGGGGGGGGTTAAGGGACCAAACCCTTCCAAGTCACCTGGCATCTCCTATGATCTACCCGATCAAAAGGAATGACACTCACTTGCCAAACCTCGGCTGGCCCGAGATACCCAGTCTGGCTGGTAGTACATTACATAACGACCACCTGGGGGCCCACGGTCTCGTCTACGGCAAACCTTTGACAATTGCACCGCCCACTTCAAAAGGAGATAAGGAACTTCCTTTACCCAGCAGGAGATTTAATTGTTTGCAGCTGGCTGAACACGGCTGGTGCACACCAGTACTTTTTGTTAACAGATAATGAATAGACACCTAACACAAAATGATCGGCAACAAAGACTAAACTGGGCAATGACAACAGCTTACTCTATAGTTGGTCACTGGTCACCCTGGTCACCCTGTCACAATAGATTTCGGCCTTTACTCCGCGTAGTAATTATCCATCCTGCCAGTGAGACATGAGCGATAGCGTGGACCGATGATTATCAGAATAAAACCTTCTGGTGCCTGTTTTCCTCTCGCCAAGACCTTCCGCGTAACAATATTCATGCGCAAAGCTATATAGTAACTGTTCCCTTCTCCGCATTAAAGGCACACACAGCCTCCCGTAAACCATCAGTTTCTGATCACTGAGTTCCCCGAGCCTCTACATACAGTACAAACATACTTCCATTTGAGCGCTCACTGAACGGGAACATCCTGGTTGCTTTCCGTCGAGAGTGAGACATTTTCAAAGAATTGATTTTTAGAAGACTGTCTGATCGGACAATCATGCGCCTCGTTTTGGCGGTAGAACTAACTTTTAAAATGTAAATAATAAATTGACAGCTTATTACACAAACATTATTTAATCACAACAGATTTCTATTTTCACCAAGACAAGATCAGTACAATTCGAAGGTTTGAAGGTTTTAAAAAAGGTGGCCCGGAAGCAGTTCACGCAAGGTCGTACGTGTCTCAAAGCAGACGATTTTTCTGCATAGTGCTTGCTTTCTTTGAAATTGAAGCCAACCGCCGCCGATAAGTTTGTGTGACTCGCAGCCGTTTGTTGCGTTTCAGAATCATAGGTACACAATAACGTGCTATTGCAGATACAGCCAGTCGCATTGAAATCACAAACTAATGACTAAATTGTGAAAAAGAAGAAAGTGGATCACATGTGTTCACGATGGCTCAGGGGTTAGAAAAACCACGAAATCTGGTGTGTGGTTTACATTAGCTAAATAGCAATTCAAACGAACTGTTTCATTTAATGCTATTAAATGCTATTGCAAGTGTGTTCAATAAGGTTAGATCGAACTGCTTTTTTCATCAGAAGATTTAAATTGTTTTGCAAACCATTTGAGACATACTGGGACTTTAATTACTGAATTCGAACAAGAAATGAATAAAACAAAGGGCCTACACTTTCATTATATTTAGTCAAGTTTTGACTAAATATTTTAACATCGAGGGGGAATCGAAACGAGGTTTTAGTCAAGTTTTGACTAAATATTTTAACATCGAGGGGGAATCGAAACGAGGGTCGTGGTGTATGTGTGTGTGTATGTGTGTGTGTGTGTGTGTGCGTGCGTGCGTGCGTGTAGAGCGATTCAGACCAAACTACTGGACCGATCTTTATGAAATTTGACATGAGAGTTCCTGGGATTGATATCCCCATACGTTTTTTTCATTTTTTTGATAAATGTCTTTGATGACGTCATATCCGGCTTTTCGTGAAAGTTGAGGCGGCACTGTCACGCTCTCATTTTTCAACCAAATTGGTTGAAATTTTGGTCAAGTAATCTTCGACGAAGCCCGGGGTTCGGTATTGCATTTCAGCTTGGTGGCTTAAAAATTAATTAATGACTTTGGTCATTAAAAATCTGAAATTGTAAAAAAAATAAAAATTTATAAAACGATCCAAATTTACGTTTATCTTATTCTCCATCATTTGCTGATTCCAAAAACATATAAATATGTTATATTCGGATTAAAAACAAGCTCTGAAAATTAAATATATAAAAATTATTATCAAAATTAAATTGTCCAAATCAATTTAAAAACACTTTCATCTTATTCCTTGTCGGTTCCTGATTCCAAAAACATATAGATATGATATGTTTGGATTAAAAACACGCTCAGAAAGTTAAAACAAAGAGAGGTACAAAAAAGCGTGCTATCCTTCTTAGCGCAACTACTACCCCGCTCTTCTTGTCAATTTCACTGCCTTTGCCATGAGCGGTGGCCTGACGATGCTACGAGTAAAATGGCATTGCGTTTCATTCTGTGAGTTCGACAGCTACTTGACTAAATATTGTATTTTCGCCTTACGCGACTTGTTTTTAGTTTTCTCTTGTCGAAAAAGCATAGTTAGATGTTGATTTTGCTGCTGATTACTTTGTTCGAAACCGCCCTGATATGGCCCTTCGTGGTCGGCTGGGCGTTAAGCAAAAAAACAAACAAACTTTGTTCGAAAGTTACTCGCCTTGAACCCTACACAGTGACCGGTGGTGCGCGCCGGAGACGCTTTCGGATTTAATATTAACCGCTACGTGTAACTTTAGTGCTTCAACGGCACATTTTGGATAATTAACAAATGCGGAAACTTGTCAGCAGTACTTAAAGGCATATGTACGCGCTCCCGTGTTTACAAAGTGTAGTTTGCCCATAATCGATGTCAAACGCACCATAAGACCATATAATGACGATATGTCACCATGCGCGGACCATGCATTACAGCTTGTTCTAGCCTCTGAAAAAGTGAGGATGTCAACAAAGCCGCGGTGTTAGCTCCCTTGCATCAACGTTACATGTGTTGCCAAATCTATAAATAGGACGATCCAGATCAAAATGAAAATTAACATATCTCAACATTGAAGGGGTCCTAGACCACAATATTTTGCAGGGAACTTAATTTAGCATGTCTCCAGCTGTTGGTAAAGCAATTAGCGTGTATAGTCATCGAGTACATACACAAGATATTTATTCACCAATTTTGCAAAAGGATTTCATCTTGGCACGGCACGGTAAAAATAAAATAAAAACCAACCAGACACATATGCAGACACACATCACCATGCATGCATACATACGTACATTACACTGTCATGCACACACAGACACAACTCACACACACACACACACACACACACACACACACACACACACACACACACACACACACACACACACACACACACACACACACACACACACAATTACATATGCCTTTAAACGAAGGAGATTGTCTTAGAACGACTTGAAATGAGCTGAATGCGTCACTGTAAACGTACGACATGGGTTTTGACAACCAGAGTTTTCCCCCTTGATGTTTTATATTTTTCTCAAAGAGATTCTGGTTTTGAGTTTTTATTGAGTCACTTGAGAAAAAGTGACTCTATGTAATCGGTCAGTGTTAGTCTGTCCGGCCGGCCGTCCGGCCGGCCGTCCGTAGACACCACCTTAACGTTGGACTTTTCTCGGAAACTATCAAAGCGATCGGGCTCATATTTTGTTTAGTCGTGACCTCCAATGACCTCTACACTTTAACGATGGTTTCGTTGACCTTTGACCTTTTTCAAGGTCACAGGTCAGCGTCAAAGGAAAAATTAGACATTTTATATCTTTGACCAAGTTCATCGGATGTGATTGAAACTTTGTAGGATTATTCTTTACATCAAAGTATTTACATCTGTAGCCTTTTACGAACGTTATCAGAAAAACAAGGGAGATAACTAGCCTTTTCTGTTCGGCAACACACAACTTAACGTTGGGCTTTTCTCGGAAACTATAAAAGTGACCGGGCTCAAATTTTATGTGAACGTGACTCATTGTGTTGTGAATAGCAATTTCTTCCTGTCCATCTGATGCCTCATATAATATTCAGAACTGCGAAAGTGACTCGATCGAGCGTTTGCTCTTCTTGTTTTGTAATTCATTGGTAAAACATGATGTGACATTGTTGTCAAAGTTTAGCAAGTGTACATTTATAGTTTGAATGGCATATTGTCACTTACATTTAAACAAAATAATGACGGTATTTCTAATCAAATACGACGAATCATGTTAGCGGATGAATTTATATACGTTTTGCAACTAAACTCAGGAAGTTCATGAAGTACTCTCGATAACCATGAAATATGCTCTGGAACCCATGCAATACGCTCTGAAACCCATGCAATACGCTCTGAAACCCATGCAATACGCTCTGAAACCCATGCAATACGCTCTGAAACCCATGCAATACGCTCTGAAACCCATGCAATACGCTCTGAAACCCATGCAATACGCTCTGAAACCCATGATATACGCAGCGTATTCACCAGCTAACAGAGACTAAGAGGCAGGTCATTGGATGAAGTAGAATTAGCTGCAACTGAATCTCTCCAACTCTATGTGTAGGAACAAACAAATAGTTCTCATTATTGTTCTGGTAAAATAAATAAAAAACCAATCAGGCTGTTTATACGTGGAACCATCGCGGCTTTGAATTCGTGTTTCCTGGGACAAAAATTGTAAACATTCACTTTCAAAGACCCACTCAATGTTGAATTTTATAGCGACGACTCATAGTCATTTTGCAGCTTATCTCTAAGTCTCAAAGCATCTATAAAAAAAAAAAAGTGTTTTTGTTTCATCCAGTCTCTATCTCTGTCTAGCAAGGTTCATTATTTGCATCATAAGTGCTTGTCTATCTGTTCACTTCAGATATCTTTGGGTCGAAGTACATGTGATTGTAATGATTTTTTTTCTCATAAATTAAACGTCCCATAATACCGCAGGGCTCCCCAAAGCGCGCGTCCCTGTGTCCTATACCACGCCGGAACCTCGGCTGTACTCGCGGATAACCGCGGGCTCTGCAGGCTGTTCACCGCGGACAGAAATTGTCAACACGAGTGGTGAGTGTCTTCACAAAATCGTCTCTGCTTTCTCTAAAATAACATATCATTACAAAACTATTGTTTGTACTTCAACCTAAGGTATTATAGCACCCTATCATCGATTTAATTTTTCCCTTTCGTTCGTATGTGAAGGCTGAGCTTCGAGTATTTGTGCATTTCCTGTAAAAAGTGCCAAAATTCTGACTTTACACATTTATTACGGAAATCCAAGCTTATTAAACAAGTTGCAGTGAATTGGAATGTTGTTACTAATCATTTGTTGACATGTGGCTCAAGTGGTGTTATCTAAAGCCACACGGTTGAGTCGTATTTCTTGAATCTCTGCCGCCACTGAACGATTTTGCGGCTGTGGCCCGCGGGCAGTGCCGGCTGTGGCCCGCGGGCAGTGCCGGCTGTGGCCCGCGGACAGTGCTTTTAAAGCAAAAAGTGGTATTTTCACCACTCTTTGAGCCTTTCAGGGACGATTCAGTGACTCATTTTGAAATTGAGGTCGTGCGGACTATGACCGATTCAAGAGAAATGTAATCGGACATTTTTCAAACCTTTTATAAACACAACGATAGCTCATATTTCTATTTTTGATGGCAGATGGAGATCTCGGCAATCACATTGGACAGCTTCCTGGACGTCACTGAGGAGGTGGTAGTTGAAGAAGCGGACGTACCTTCGATTGTGCGACTTCCGAAAACATCAACACCACGCAAGGCAGGCCGTCGTTCTCAAAGCCACCTGGTTCTGTGCCAAGAATGTGGCAATCGTTATAAACAAGAAAAGGCGCTGAAAGAGCACCTGCAAGAAAAACATGCACTGGCACCAGGGCCGAAATACCGCTGCACTGTGTGCGAGAAGACTTACACACACGTGGCAGAATACAACAGCCATGTCAATGGTCACAGTGGCCTTAAGCCACATCGATGCCCAAAATGTGGCCGATCGTACCAAAACAAAAGGAGTCTTGATCGCCATGTGTGCAAGAATGCACCAATACCTGTTCTTGTCTGCAGCACTTGTGGCGGCACATTTCCATCGGCACGAATGCTCCGACAACACATGCACAGCCACGACGAAAAGCCGCAGTTCCAATGTCCCGCTTGTCGGATGTACTTCAAGCAGAAACAGTCTTTGAGGCGTCATCAAAAGAAAAGGTGCCCAATGGCTTCAAGGGAGTAAATGCAAACGCGCACTGTGTGGGACAAATTAGTGTTTTATTGCTGCACGAAGCAACAGTGATTTAATTTCTTTATTTTACAACTTACACATTTCTTTATTTTTTACAACTTACATGTTTTTGTTTAAAATGTCCTGAAGCAAGAAGCAAACTGTGATTTAATTTCTTTATTTTACAACTTACATGTTTTTGACTGACGGCTAACGGAGTGAGGCGACAGTCCTACATCTCACTAAGTTTTTCTGGTTTTCTTTGAACCGTGACCATTTTACTTTTCAACCGTGACCGTTCTTCTTTTGTTACACCGCTAGCGTAACTTTTGGTGGCACGCTAAGGCGATCGCGATAGCCTCATGGATAAAGCATCTGCCTTCGGAGCAGAAGATTCCACTGAGGTTCGACCCCTCGCAAGCTCGTTTTTTTGTTTAATCCAAGTGAGGGGGGAGAGAGAGAGAGAGAGAGAGAGAGAGAGAGAGAGAGAGAGAGAGAGAGAGAGAGAGAGAGAGAGAGAGAGAGAGAGAGAGAGAGAGAGAGAGAGAGAGGCCGCAGGTGAAACGCAAATAGGGAGATAAACATGTCGGGGGTCAAGCACTCGGCCGGCAGTCCACGAAAAGAAATGTCATGAAGCAAGAAGCAAACTGTTACTGACAAATTATGTTTAGTAAGAACGATTAAAGACTTTGTTTACAAACATTCCTTTTTATATATGTTTATAGAACATACATGTATAAAGAGAACACACACACAACATGGTTATGCCCAATTGACATCATCGCAAAGTAGTAATCACATGGAACATGAAGTGTGCGGTATCACATGAATTTTATCTTGCACATAGTATCTTAAATTATATGCAAAATATATCGAAATCATGATTCCTGAGAGGTAAGCACAATTGCATTAATACAGAATCTTTTGCGATTCATGGGTACGTTTCTTAATTACGCTTGTGTTGATTGAAAAAGCTCACGCATGGAGAGAGAGAGAGAGAGAGAGAGAGAGAGAGAGAGAGAGAGAGAGAGAGAGAGAGAGAGAGAGAGAGAGAGAGAGAGAGAGAGAGAGATTTTTTTTTTCCTTAACGCCCAGCCGACCACGAAGGGCCATATCAGGGCGGTGCTGCTTTGACATATAACGTGCGCCACACACAAGACAGAAGTCGCAGCACAGGCTTCATGTCTCACCCAGTCACATTATTCTGACACCGGACCAACCAGTCCTAGCAATAACCCCATAATGCCAGACGCCAGGCGGAACAGCCACTAGATTGCCAATTTTAAAGTCTTAGGTATGACCCGGCCGGGGTTCGAACCCACGACCTCCCGATCACGGGGCGGACGCCTTACCACTAGGCCAACCGTGCCGGTTAGAGAGAGAGAGAGAAGTGCACCTTGTTTGAATGGAAGACATGTTTGACACACCAACTTCCTCTCTCTCTCTCTCCTCCGGCAGTTGGTCGACTGGTGGACATGCCTGCAGTTTGGGGTACACCGGAGCCCTCGTTGTGTGCACGAAGAAAGACCTGATGAATAGAATTAGCTGTGTAAACCAAAGGCGCTCGATCAGAAATGGGTTTTTCGGCGAACCAAATTCTTTTATTTTATAAACTGTATGTGTGTGTCTGTCTGTATCTCGATTTGTCTGAATATATAATATAACATACTTGTTCGAGTCTGCTTGGAGGATTGTCATCTCACAGGCAGTCTTCAGCGCACGGGGGATGTCTGCAGGACGTCAATCAATCAATCAATCAATGAGTCTAATATCGCGCATATTCCGTGGGTACAGTTCTAGGCGCTCTGCAGTGATGCCGTGTGAGATGAAATTTTATACGGCCAGTAGATTGCAGCCATTTCGGCGCATATTTACCTTTCACGGCCTATTATTCCAAGTCACACGGGTATAGGTAGACAATTATTAACTGTGCCTAAGCAATTTTGCCAGGAAAGACCCTTTTGTCAATCGTGGGATCTTTAACGTGCACACCCAATGTAGTGTACACGGGGGGAGGTTCGGACACCGAAGAGAGTCTGCACACAAAGTTGACTCTGTGAAATAAATTTCCGCCGAATCTGGGATCGAACTCACGCTGACAGCGGCCAACTGAATACAAATCCAGCGCGCTACCAACTGAGCTATATCCCCGCCCCGTATGGCTAGACCAACTCCTCCTCAAGTCACCCAGGATGCTGAAGAAATTTTCTGCGTCTAATGTGGAGAGTGCCCTGGCATTCAGTGAAGCTTCCATCCTCTGCAAAGCAGTACATTTGAGCTTTTCGTTCGATGTTGGTCAGGAGAGACTCAAAGGTTACAACCGGTATTCCGCCAACGTAGCCTGCGGGCGGAGGAAAGTGGTGTGGGTTGTACCTCTGCAGCAGACACGTTCGTAGTGAAAGTCGCCACTGAAGTCTCAGAGCAGAGTCCAAACCACCGTCATCATCAGCTCGGTACCAGTTTCGAACCAATCTGCAGAAGTTTGCCTCCGTTTCATCGCCGTTTTTTCGCATCTCTTCTTCCACAGCCTCAGAAAACGTCAGCTGGGCGAAGGAGTTTCTCTCTCCATCATCAATCGTCCATGAAAGGCTCAAAGAGTGGTGAAAATACCACTTTTTACTTTAAAACACTGTCCGCGGGCCACAGCCGGCACTGCCCGCGGGCCACAGCCGGCACTGCCCGCGGGCCACAGCCGCAAAATCGTTCAGTGGCGGCAGAGATTCAAGAAATACGACTCAACCGTGTGGCTTTAGATAACACCACTTGAGCCACATGTCAACAAATGATTAGTAACAACATTCCAATTCACTGCAACTTGTTTAATAAGCTTGGATTTCCGTAATAAATGTGTAAAGTCAGAATTTTGGCACTTTTTACAGGAAATGCACAAATACTCGAAGCTCAGCCTTCACATACGAACGAAAGGGAAAAATTAAATCGATGATAGGGTGCTATAATACCTTAGGTTGAAGTACAAACAATAGTTTTGTAATGATATGTTATTTTAGAGAAAGCAGAGACGATTTTGTGAAGACACTCACCACTCGTGTTGACAATTTCTGTCCGCGGTGAACAGCCTGCAGAGCCCGCGGTTATCCGCGGGTACAGCCGAGGTTCCGGCGTGTATACGCACTATAGAAGCCGAAATCACGCACTAGAAATTCATAAAGGGGGCCCCGGGACGCACTAAATCTATAAAGAGCGGGTCCCGCGACGAACTACATTTCCGTTGTCGTGCGTCCCGTGAGACTGTTTTTTGACTGTAGTCGTCAGCTAAGTCAATGTGCAAGCAAGAATTATGCCAATTTCACTCGGGAACGATATCGGAAAGGAGTCTGAAGACGGTGCAGATGAGGCAGCGCCCGACAAAGATTATAACCTAAAACGCTGCTTGCTAGTTGTAAACGCAAAAGTATTCCGGGCGAGTGCAACAGTAAACGGAGACAGTGCCACAAATCCAAAGAAGCAATGGAGACAATGACAAAGCCACCGACGTGTTCAGACAAAATGGAAGAAGGCTTTTAGTTGACTAAAGTTCGAAGACAAAAAGCGTAACGACGTGTCTATACAATACAATACAATACAATACAATAACTTTATTAAATTACATATTCTTACGCAACTCACATAGATAGCATTAACTTCAGTTAAAGTGCTAGGACACTGAACTACGCTTCACCCCAAAGGGGAAGCAACCCCCTAAAAAAGAACGGCATTGACCTATAACCCAAGCTATACAAGAGTCGAGGTCATACCGTCACGTGACCTATCACGCGTGACTCGACCGCCGCCTATGTTAGAAACTCACTCCTACTTCAGCCACCAAGTAGCTCGGACGCTTTTCACACTACGCTGCAGGCTTTTAGCCTACTGTCTTCTGGACAGTGTTTCACCCCGTCTACAGGTCCCTGCTTCTCATGCACAAGTTTGGGTGAGCTCGTTCTAATTTATTTGCTTTTGCTTGCGTTTCTTTCTTTCTCCGTTGTTCGGTCTGATTGTTGTTTATCAATATCATAACTCAGACTGGTTTTTGTCAGCAATGGCTGACAAGGAGAATTAAAAACCACAGACTAGTCAGTAGCTGCTGAGGTTTCTCCTTTTACGTTTCGCATAAAGAGAAAGGCAAAGGCACTACCATTTCCGTTCTTGACCCAGCTTCTCTAACTTTTGCGTCTGTTAAATAACCTTGTATGGTTGAAAACGACGTTAAACAACATATAAAGAAGAAAGAAAGAATGTCTGTTAAATTTTGGACCCTATGAATCCAATCATGCCAGTGCTGAAGCAGGTTAAATTTAGGTTACTTCAGCCAAGGCAAACGCAGTGGGAAAGAGATTACTTGTGTTAAAGATAGTTTGCTTCCCTTTTTGAGATGTTTTCGACCCAAATGTATAACATGTTGCCATTCGTCGAGTTTGCGCTCGCTCCCGGCGGGAGTGGGCGACGCAGTTTGTTGTCACGCATCGAGGTTCCGCCTTCATGCACAGTCTCTTCGGCTGACGTGCACGCAGAGGAGTGTGTTTACTTCATACGAGGAGCGTTCACGCTCTACAGGTTAGTCAGGTTCACCGGTAGCCAGGTTCTCTGGTGAAAGTGTTCCAGTTGGGCCGGAACTAGTAGCCCCCCCGCCGCGGCTGGGGGGTGAAAGTTTGACTTTCCCGGAGGCTATCGCTCTTTTTTAAGAGGCGGAACTCACGGGGGGTCAACACCGGACAACAAGTTGGGCCGGAACTAGTAGCTCCCCCGCTGAGGCTGGGGAGTGAAAGTTCGACTCTCCCGGAGGCTATCGCTCTTTTTAAGAGGCGGAACTCACGGGGGGTCGACACCGGACAACGAGACAGATGTACTCACGGGCAGACTTTTATGTCTCGGTGAATGTGTACATGTCTCAACTTCCTCCTTTTGGGCAGGAAGCTGCTTTCGGGCAGGCTTTGCACGGTTCTTCCGTTTTGCAATCAGCCTCGCCTGTGGTGGATCGTTTTAGTGACGCAGCTTGTCACAGCGAATTTCACGGTCCAGCCTCAGCAGATTCGGAGTTCGACGATTCTCACTCAGTTTCTGAGGAGGAAGTTGATGTCAAGTTGTCACTCAAACTTTAACCAGCTATGGTTACTGCAGCTCAGGTGTCTGCCAAGTACTTCGCTGAAGGGGTGACAGCTATGGCAAGCTCTGCGGCACCACCACCCTCAGTGGTGGGTGATTTCCGCCCTGCTTTAACGGAAGTTCAGGGATATCGTTTTAGCGAGTCTCCTTCTGTTGCTTACGAACTTTCCAAGGTGCTGGCTAGAACTTCGGGTTCTGAGAATAGCTTGCCTGTGGATACTGTGCCTTTACTGGCTGCACACGGTCAGGTTCCTGATGCTGCTCAGCCATGGTTTGCCTCAGACCAGTTACGGAAGCGAGCACTTCGTTTCATTCACGCAAGTTTGCTCTCTCCCGTCGTCATCACAGTCTTATTGAGACTTACGCTTTGCCGAGTGCACCGCTTCCGGTCACTCCGGAGTTGGCTAATCTCAGGGAAGATGTCTATAGTTTGGACAAAACATTGTGCTTACTCTGAAGGCGCATTACTTGGTTTGGATGAAACGGGAAGATACTCGTTGGAACTTGCGTCTCTTTCAGAGACACTTCTTCGATCTCTTTCGCGGTCGGTCGCGGGGTCGTTGAATCCTTTCGATTTTCGAAACGACTCTAGCGTGAAAGACGTCCTCATACTCCTGGCCTCTTTGGCTAAGGTTTCAGCCGGACAAATGTCAGTCGCGGCACGGTTGTACGCACATGCGGTTTACACACGCAGGGACGCTTTCTTGTCTGGCTCTAGAATTTGAACTTGTGGAAGTTTTCTCATATGTTTCTTCTTTTCTATAACTTCCTTTGTGGGCAGCGATGCGGCGTTGCTTTCGGTTGCGTCACCCGCTCAAGTAACGCTTCACTCGCTGAGCGATATCCGTAGGCCTAGGTTACACCAAGCCTAAGAACTTAGTTTATTCTTTTCTTCGTACTACGGAACCGCTTCCGGTTGCACCGTACTTGTCGATCATACAATCAGTCATCTTAAGGTTCATAGCAAGGAGAAACTGTCTGTTGTCAAGAACAATGATCTCCTGGCTGTGGAAGATCGTGGCCGCACTTCTTTCTATTATCGTCTTGGTACAAGACTTTGATTCGTTCTTTCCCTTGTGCGGTTTCGTACTCACGGGATGCCTTTGTGTTCTGTCGGCACACATATTCAAAGGGTTTAGCTTCGCTGTTCGTCTGGGAAAAGGCCTCGGCCGACAGTATTGTTCTGTCGGTGAGACTTAAATCTCTTCCTTGCTCGAGGGTTTTCTTTGCGAATCCTCCTCTTTGCACGCGGGCTCTTTAACAGAGAGAATCTCACAGCAAAAGGAAAAGCCCACGGCAGGCCTCGGCTTTTCTTATCAGAGAAAAGCGCTAAGCTGGCCTTTCTCAGCTTTGGTTTATTATCTTCTTCTCGGCGTGGCACGGTGCCAAAAGTTAATACCCACCACTTTATCTCCTCGAGGCGATTTAGCGGTAGGGTTCAGTGGGCAAACAATAGCACGCTTTCTTGCATACTCTTGGCACTTGTCAACTGGAGTATTAGCGTTCGGCCACTCTTCTCTCTGCCTCTGTGTTTTCCCACAGCGGCTGGAGGGGCGATTAGGACTCTCACTTTATTGAGGGAGGCACTGGGGCCCTTCCTGTTGGGTCACTTATATAGATCGTGCCTATGTTTACTTCCACCTTCGGATATACAAAATAGATCGGAAGTGGCTACTTTTTATTTAATTCAGATCTTCGGGGCTCTGGTTTCGTTTTCTAAGCAATCAAATGAAGAGCCGGAACATGTTAGTGTCTTTTCTTGACTGGTTCACAGACACAACCAATCTTTGGATTCTCACACCACTGCTCATACAGGGCGTTCCCGTTGGTTCTCTCTCCACCAGGGAAGCAGTTCTGTCTCTTGTGGAATTCTTTCCCCTTGTCAGGGGATAACATGTGTTGATTCAATCAGACAACACCACAGTGGTCTTTTATCTCAATAAGCAGGGGGTGGCATCTCGCTCCCTATCACTGCCACAGCGAGCATGCGAGGTTTTGATGTGGCTTTTACCACCACGAAATCTTATTAGCAGGGAGGTACCTTTCTGAGAGGCTCTAGGTCTTGGCAGACTCTAGTCAGCCGGCCAGGAATGTCCACTTGGATTGGACTCTATCTCGCTACACGCTTCTACTCCTTCTGGTGAATTTGGAGAAGCCGCTGGTAGAAGTTTTGCCTCTCGGTACTATCACCTTCTGCTAAATGTTCGTCTCCCCGTTCCCGGATAATACTCTCAATTTTACTTTGAGCGGCCTGTTGGTCGCACATTATGGGCCCACTCAATCTTGGTTGCCAGTCCTTTAGGCTGGCAAGAGGGCGCCGTTTTTGTTTTTTTACACTCGAGCCACACGGGTGTCTACTGTACGGGAATCATTGAGACGCTCAGGGGCTTCTGCCTCAACTCTGGATTTGGTCTAGAGATTTCATAGGGGTTCAGCGTCTTCGTTTTTGTGTCACTTTGACTGGCTTGGAACAATTGGCGTACTATTAACGGAAAGAACTCCACTTCTCTCCGTTCAATGCGGGTGGCGAACCACCTATCCTGGCTTTCCGAATTTTCTCCCACGTCTCTGAATTAAGACTTTATGCGATATCAGTTGCACTGACACAGCTAGGTCGCAACATTTTTTCACTTGGGTTCTTTTTAGCCAGCGTGATTAAGGGAACCTCCCTTTGGTTTGCTGAAAGCAAATCTCCAGTCCAGGCTTGGGATTCGCTCCCAGTTTCGGAGTTTTTGAGTTCGGATTGTTTAATCCTTGACAAATTAGCCTTGTTATTCTAAATACGGGAAGCCGTCATACTTACTCTAGTAGCTTCTGAGAGAAGTGCGAGTAAGTGCATTTTCTGTCTGGTTTTTGCTTTAGACATCTCTTTGGAGAAAGACTGATCTATAGCGCTTAGGTTTAATTCAAAATTTCTGACAAATAAGCAGAAACAGGAGTAACCAGATCCGATAATACAATTCTACCAATTTGCAATATTTTGGCTCTGCTAGAGCCATATTTAACCAATTGTACATTTCGAGCTTAAATATATTTCTGACTCGCTTGACTAGTGGCCCCCTTCATCCCCTCCTTCCTCGTCCTGATATGGCTCTGCGTAGTCGGCTGGACGTTAAGCAACAAATAAACAAACAAACTGATCTGTTTAGATCACCAGAACAAAGGCTTTTGTTTATTTCCATCAACACTTCTAGAGGCAATGATTTAGTGAAGTCAACTTTTAGCTAAATGGACTGCCACATTGATTAGGCATGCCTACAGTGGTGGCAGGGAAAAGGGGGGGGGGGGGGGCAGTCAGTCCTCCCTTTTCAGGCAGCACGGGCTCAAGAGGTCAGAGTGTATAGGCCTCTTCTTTATCTGTTCTCAAGTCTGAGAGACTTACATAAGTCATGAATGCAGCTTATTGACCGTTCAAGGACGTAGTCATGAGTTTTCTATCGGCGGGGTATTTTAAGTACCCGCTGTTTTAATACACATCTACTAGACATCTTCTGCAGAAGATGTCTTTTTATGTGTTCCTGGGAACGTATCTGGTGCTCGGCAGAACAGTAATTTCGGTTTGCCAGCTATTGTAGCTACAGGCCAGATACTTGCAAGATGTTAACTATGAGTTCATTTGCCCACCACCTAAATTAGCAATCTGCTATCTATGTGAGTTGCGTAAGAATATGTAATTTAATATAAAATTTCAAAAATAAATTTTGATTTAATTAATATACTTACCAACTCACATATTGGATTCCCTCCCAGCCTGCCCCGCAAATTTTTTAAGGGGTTATATGTTTCAATACGGAATGAGTTTCACCGGTATACATCCTGCGCAGGCGCAGTACACCGGTAGTGTAAATAATCACCAAGGACCATGCCTTATATGGCATACGGTTTTTGTTTCAGAGTTATTTCCCCACGTTGCCATGTAAGAGTGCTTCCATGTCTTATCACAAAACGAAGTTATTGCTTAGGGTTTCCCTAAAAATGAACAGATCACTTCAGTAGGAGTGAGTTTCTAACATAGGCGGCGGTCGAGTCACGCGTGATAGGTCACGTGACGGTATGACCTCGACTCTTGTATAGCTTGGGTTATAGGTCAATGCCGTTCTTTTTTAGGGGGTTGCTTCCCCTTTGGGGTGAAGCGTAGTTCAGTGTCCTAGCACTTTAACTGAAGTTAATGCTATCTATGTGAGTTGGTAAGTATATTAATTAAATCAAAATTTATTTTTGAAATTTTATATTTATCTCTAAAAGAGAAATTACATTGCTGAGCGTTTGTGTCCGTAATAATAACATACATAAAACATTCAAAATAAACATTTGTTCTTTGTCCTGAGAAAATATAGCACATTGGTTATCACATAAGAAAGTATATTAAAAATAAATTAACATGCATTCACCATCAACAATGCACAAAAGAAAGTCAGCACCTTGCCGGTTATCACATATTGTCTAAGATTAAGAGAGTAGAATGCAAAACAAAATCAACAATACTGAAACAATACAGAACACTGACACCGTGCATCAGAGCGACAACACCAGCATCTACCGCCCCACCTGAGAATTGAAGATGTGAATTGCAGATGGAATGAACGAATTTCTGTAGCGTGTGGATCTTGCGGTTGGTTGTCTGAATCTGTTGCTCCTGTCTGTCCGTCTACTGTCAAATTCCGGTCTGAGTGGGTGCGAGTCGTCAGCCCAAATCTTCTGTACCTTGTCAGTCAGTCGTCGTTCATGTGTTGATGTGAAATTGTCCTGCTTCCTCCCAACCACCCCACTTGCTTTCCTGATGAATTTATCTAATCTATCCCTGTCTATGCGGGCCGATGCTTAACTAAAAAAGTGGATATAAAATATACTACGAAATTGCTTTCGTTAAGGGCTCGAAAAACGTTCAAAACATAGCGCTCAGTCAACTTAAGGTCCAGAGATATCTATCGGCAACAAATGTGCCAAACGAACGCATAACTATGAACTTGTCAAATAGTAACGTGAAGGTAACCTTCCATATTTTTTCATTAATTTATGCCGTCTCTGTTTTTCTTCTGGGTGCTCGAACAGTGAGACTGGGTAATGGATCGATAACGCTTTGTTATAGTGTGTTCGGAACTTCAAGACCATATATAGCTTCAAAGATCAGTACCAAGTAAAAATCAAGTCTCAAAGACTGCTGCTTTTAACATTTCTCAATATTTCTTCTGTCAATTGGCTAATATATCTCAATATATATACTATCAATTGGCTAATCTATCTCAATATATATACTATCAATTGGCTAATCTATCTCAATATATATACTATCAATTGGCTAATCTATCTCAATATATATACTATCAATTGGCTAATCTATCTCAATATATATACTATCAATTGGCTAATCTATCTCAATATATATACTATCAATTGGCTAATCTATCTCAATATATATACTATCAATTGGCTAATCTATCTCAATATATACTATCAATTGGCTAATCTATCTCAATATATATACTATCAATTGGCTAATCTATCTCAATATATTTACTATCAATTGGCTAATCTATCTCAATATATATGCTATTAATTGGCTAATCTATCTCAATATATATACTACCAATTGGCTAATCTATCTCAGTCATGGAAATAGAGTAAAACAAATAAAAATCGTCACTTTTTGAAAGTCACACCTACACACAGAAGAAAAACATCCAAAAACATTACAACAGGGAGTAGACTTTAAGGCAAGCTGGAAGTGTGCGTGTGTGTTGCATTTAACAAGGTATAGTTGAAGACAGTGTCCTCCTCGAATATTCTGGAGTAAAAAAAAAAATTTCATACCACATTATTTGCAATCACAGAACGTTATATATATACACAGGAGGTTTGGAGATCCAGGACTCTTCGGACCTTCTAAAATTCCGCTTTGGGGTTCCATGGACCTTGTGAACATTAAGAGCGGGGGTCCCGGGACCCTCTAGGACAGACGTCCGTAGAGAGCCCTGCAACCTTTACCATTCCTATTTTGGGTTCTGACAAATAATATGGCAAAGACAACAACGATGATGAGCACCGATGATGATGATGATAACGGCGTTAGCGACGAATTCATTGCGATGATGACGATCATCGTGATGATGATGATGATGATGATGATGATGATGATGATGATGATGATGATGATGATGATGATGATGATGATGATGATGATGATGTTAAATTTGTCCTCAGTCGCTGGAAGCGAGGGGAGCCTAACAATGAGGGTGGCAAGGAGAACTGCGCAGAAATTAGTTCTCGTGGTGAGCTGAACGACAAGGACTGCAACAGTCTCAGGGCCTTCATCTGCGAGCAACTCGACAGTGAGTGTCTAACTGACTCATGATATCTTCTTGTGTATTTTGACATGTTATTAGACGGGCGCAATGGCTTGGTGGTAAGACGCCGGCCTCCAAAGCGGAAGGTCGTTGGTTCGAATCCGGTCGCGCCTAGTGGGTGAAGACTTAACGGTGGAGATTTTTTTCCAATCTTCAAGGTGAACTTATGTGCAGACCCGCTAGTGCCTTATCCCCCTCCGTGTGTACACGAAAGCACAAGATCAAGTGCGCACGGCAAAGATCATGTAATCCATGTCAAAGTTCGGTGGAATACAGAAACAAGAAAATACCCAGCATGCTTCCCCCGAAAACGGCGTATGGCTGCCTAAATTGCGGGGTTAAAACTGTCATACACGTTGCAAGAAACACGAGTGTAGGAGGGAGTTTCAGCAGAAGAAGAAGAAGAAATGTCATTATACTTGGTACCGCTGGAAGAACTTTACAAACGAGAATAACAGATTTGCGAAGTATATGCATGCCGTATATTCGGCTATACCGAGAGCGCGCTGACGCCAGGTGTAAACAAAGAATTCGCGCCAACTTCAAGGCAAGTGTCCTCCGGTCAAAGCTAAGTGTGTCTCTTTGAAAGCACGGAAAACTTATATTAATGGTTTTGGGAATGAATAAGGAATATAATGATCTAGTACATGTGGGGTTTTCACCGAGAATTATACACGTAAACGAACATACGAACCGATTATTTTTCTGTAGATCTGTCCTAATTCAGGCATACTCGTCCACTTTCATCCAATCCTACACGCCTCTTTGTCGATAAATGGACTACCAAACCAAACCATTACGTTCATTGGTGTGTCTCCTGTACTGATATATGAAATATCTCCATTTAAAACGGTCTGGACTTTGTTAATATTCAAAAGGAAACGTGTGAGTGTGTGTGTGTGTGTGTGTGTGTGTGTGTGTGTGTGTGTGTGTGTGTGTGTGTGTGTGTGTAAATACAAGTTCAATGTCTAACGTTGCAAGAAGTAGTAACATTTACGTTAGTTGAAAAGATCTATACTATACCCCTCATAAAAAAGCACACGCACTCACACACACACACACACACACACACACACACACACACACACACACACACACACACACTCATACACCACGCACACATACTGACGCGTGTTATCTCGCCATCTGCCGATTATCTCGCCATCTGCATTCATCTTGGCATTGTTTTATTCGTTGCACTGATCGAATTCCATCGCTGAGAAGGCATGCGTGCTTTTCTGGAAGGAGACATTTCCCGTCTTGAGTTCGGCGTAGACCCCAGGGTTCTTCAGTGGGAGCTGGACCATGTCCCTGATGTGGACAAGCATCGACGTGGAATAGTTTGTGTGGCCAAGAGCACACATCAAGGGCATCATTTCACCAAGGCACTGGACATACAGCTTGAAGTCACCTTCCCTGAGAGAGCGCACAAACTGGAGGTACAGCAGTTCAAGGAACAGCACCAATGACCAGAATGCAAACTGTGGTCTTTCATCGAACATCAGCTGATGCCAATCCCTGAACGACAGTAGCTCACTTTTAGTTTCTCCTTGTTGGTTCAGATACTCTCAGTAAGCTTTCCACATCAGGATGTGAAGGGATGCTGCAGAAACTTAAT
>NC_090255.1:6561207-6611207 GCF_037325665.1 Littorina saxatilis
GTTTAAGAACGGACAGCGATTGGACGTGGCGTACGGTGAGTTACCGTGGCTCTGTGAAACCACGTGAAGCCTGTTGTCACTTCATTCAATTTAGAAAAACACCGCAAAATTGCTTCACAATTTTCAGTTGAGTCTTAAAGACTGCCATACTCGTAGCGTTCATTAATTAATTCATATTGTTTACATGTGCCAATAATGTTATAAAACTGTACCTAAGGGGATATAATAACGATTGGCTGTAGCTTTCGAACACAGAAAAAATTATTTCAGTATTGCAAAGTGGTGTTGATAGTGTCGAATGTAAACAGAACAGTCTCAAACGCCATCTTTGGTTTACGAAACGTCACGAAGTGACGTCAACGGTCTAAAAATAGCCCAAGTCCTGGAGAACTGTTGCTAAACAATGCAATAAAGAATTAATTATTTCTCGTAATTGGTAAGGACTTCAAACCTAAAACTTTGCAGGAAGCTTAATTTATACATCCCCGCAACGATAGGAAAAGCCCTGGAAGTAATTAAACTAATTAAATAGGACTATGTCAGCCTTTAAAGGCTGCCATATTCGTAGCGTTCATTAATTAATTCATATTGTTTACATGTGCCAATAATGTTATAAAACTGTACCTAAGGGGATATAATAACGATTGGCTGTAGCTTTCGAACACAGAAAAAATTATTTCAGTATTGCAAAGTGGTGTTGATAGTGTCGAATGTAAACAGAACAGTCTCAAAGTGAAAGTGGATGTTTTCCGGAAATTGCGCAGGCGGAAATATACGATCTCTCACAGCACATAATTATTCGCAAGAATAAGGCCACAGGCTTCAGCTGACAAGCTACAAGTACATCTAATTTTCTAATGGGCCTATGTACTCACGTGTCCAGCAAAACTTTGGCGAGTTCAGTATCCCCTTTGTACTGGTTCTCAATTTCAGGGTTCGTACAGGTCATGGAAAACCTGGAAAGTCATGGAATTTGATTTTTAATTTTCCAGGCCTGGAAAGTCATGGAATTTCAATTCAAGTCATGGAAATTCATGGAATTTAACAAAAATAAGAAAGACAAAAAAAATTAACCTTTAGCACGCCAGCAGCGATTTGCGTCGCCAGCACAAGGCTTGTTCGTATGACCAACTTCTCGTTCGTATTTGCATACGAGAATAACGGTATTTTTAACGTCACTTGAGCCAAAGCGAGGCTCACTTCCTTCAGTTATCTCGTCGTGTCGTCTGCGCTGCATTTGAGTTGGTTTCGTCGAAGTTTTCTGCTTTTGTTTTTGCATCGATAAAGTACTTTAGCGCTTCGACAAGCAAGATGGAGGATGATGAGTTTGAAACTTTCTTTCGAGTTGTTTCTTGACAACAAAAAGTATGCGTAATTGGAACGAATTACCAAGGAAGATCTTCGCAATGAACTGTGTATCGCGGTGAAAAAAATGACAGTTCGTCAAGTCACAGTGACGGTTACGAAACGGAATTTACGAAAGTGCAGATGGACACAAACAGTGGCTGGTCCAGTTTATTGAAATGACAGGACCAGCAAAAATTACCGATAATCTGACTGCCTAAAACTTTGCAGGAAGCTTAATTTATACATCCCCGCAACGATGGGAAAAGCCCTGGAAGTAATTAAACTAATTAAATAGGACTATATGTCAGCCTTTAATTAATGAACAAGTAGGTTGGAATGTGTAGCAGCCTACACGTTATATCATTTCCTTTTTGGGTTCAACATGATAATATTACTGGACTGTTATAAACAAACTCCCGCTAGAACAGGCAATATTTGATATAACAACAATAAAGAAAAAAACAAATACTCCGCATTGCTCACCACAGTGCAATTTTTAACTTCTTCTCTGAGACCATAAGCACGTTCTGATTTACATACGTGTTGTTCAAAATCGCTTGACACTGATGTAACCGCGAAATACAAATGTGTTCTACCTCGAGTAAAATGGTTGAGCAAACACATCTTCATATCAGCATGAGTTGACTGAACGTACTTGAGTAGTGCTGTTTGACTCACTCTGTTTATGTTGTTTCAGATCCCAACAAGTTTGTGTTCACCAACGAGAAGCGTGAACTGAGAGTAAAGTCAGCCCAGGACACGGACGTGGGCTGCTTCCAGTGCTTCGTCAGCAACAGCGAGGGGGAGGAGATTGGCAATGGGTGTCTGACCGTTATCTGTGAGTAACACGTTTTGTTTCCCCTGATCTTTCTTCTTAGTTGCAATTCACTATGCAATACATTAACATACGTGCTTATGTACACAAACATGTATGGTTAGTCCAGTGAACGGAAAACATTATTTGGGTTTTACTGACAAAAAGAACCACTTTCTTGCCAACTATTATGGATGTAGTCATTTATTTATTCATCATTCATCTATAGATTAATTTATTCATTAATTTATTCATTTTTTCATTTATTCAAACCTGTGTTCATTATTTATCCTATCAGTCATCGATGTATTAATTCGTCAATAAATCAGTTTATCATTATATTAATGTATTTGTTTGTATGGTTATGTATCGATTCATTGCAGCTGCAACTACAGAGTTTGATCTGGTTGAATCTGAGAAAACAAGCCCACTCAGGAATATTTCAATGGTAAGAAAGCCGAAACTCGTCACAGTTATTATGAATAAATAAAAGACACACTTTAATATTCAAAGTGTAATGCAATGAAATACATGTGTTATGTCTAGATTCACCTGCCATTAATGCCGAACTATTGTTCAAGTTGATGTTTCATATTACTGCAATCCCTTGCATATTTGTGTGAGATGTCACACTTATCATCATTAAATGAAATAAGTGTATTTTGTTAAAATGCACTTGCCATTTTGCACTGACTCCAAAATAGTGTACGCTCGTCTAATAATGCTTGACGACAATCTAATGCATTTGTGTGATCTAATTAAAGAATGTATAGAAGCCTATCCTGGTCTTCGTTTTCAGGCTGATATAAACGAAGAGACTTTGCCAGAAATCGTCAACAATACTGGAGCCCTGTTAAGAGAAAACACTACTACGTCAGCATTTGACGTCATTCTGGTAGCCAACATCTTGGAAAATGCTACAAGACAAAGAAACATCCCGATAGAAGTAAGATGCAAATATTGTGCATGAATAGGTTATTTCATATGTATCTGTTGATATAGACTATTTTATTAGCACCTTTTTTTTGTGCTCTGATTTCCATCGGGATTTAGATTCAGAATTATGAAGGATTGTATGCGTGCGCACTCTCTTGTGGCCTATATTTGTGATTGCTTAATAGTAAGACATATAAACACCGCATACATTTGCCAAAGAATAAATTAAATAAATATGTGACCGAATTGCATCAAGAATGTGTGTGGTATCATTCTACATTTAAGTATAAATAGGCCAAGAAAGAATCTCAACCCTAACGCTTAAAACTTTACTCGAAACTACTGTTAATAGGGAGTTTCACAAACAGAGCATTTTCAAGACAAATCATTGTCTTAAATACCACACAAGGGTATGTGAGACAATATCATTAACATACGTCATCATTTTCATGCACTTTAATTCTCAACTATTTAAAGCTGGGTGACAAAAAACATATGTATTTAAAGTTTATTTGTTTTTGATCTGTATTGTTGCTGTTATTAAGATTATTATATTGATTTAAGGCGCTTATGTTGTGTATTGTTGCTGTTATTAAGATTATTATATTTAAGATTGAAAGGCGCTTGGAACTATTTTAGGATTTGCGCCCTATAAATACCCTTATTATTATTATTATTATTATTATTATTATTATTATTATTATTATTATTATTATTTAAGTTATTGAGACATCCCAGTGCACTAAGGGATTTATAGAGCAAATCGAGAAAATTCATTATAATAATTATTTTCGAGATTTGCTCTATAAATCCCTTAGTGCACTGGGATTGTTTCAATAACGATATTGTCAGTACCGCCAGAGAAAAAAGAAGATTCAAAACGCACATTTTGCAACGCGCATTTGGATAGGCGTAACTGTGTGGTCAGGTTTGTGTCAGATCTACTTTTGTGTGGGCTGTCTCAAGTGTGTCGTGCTTTCGTCACACGCAAACTCTTGTTTTGATTTCTGTTGGTAAATTCCAGTGTAGCGTTAAAGGCTTACTAACTCGCTCCCGTGTTTACGATGTGTAGTTTGCCCACAATCGATGTCAAATGCATCATAAGGCCATATAATGACGATATGTCGCAATGCGTGGACCATATACATGCATTACAGCTTGTTCTAGCCTCTGAAAAAGTGAGGATGTCAACAAAGACGCGGAGTTATTTCCCTTGCGTCAACGCTACCTCTGTTGGCAAATCTATAAATAGGACGATCTAGATCAAAATAAAAATTCAAATATCTCAACATTGAAGGGGTCCTAGACCACAATATTTTGCAGGGAGCTTAATGTAGCATGTCTCCAGCTGTTGGTAAAGCAATTAGCGTGTATAGTCATTGAGTACATATGGCTTTAAGCTAAAAAGTGATGATCTTTCATAGAGACCTCATTTAAACTCGGAGAAATGACTGTGCTCTTAGTTATTTGCGATTCGAAACCTTCATCGAGCTTCGACAGATTGACTGTGCAGAGTGTTGCCCCTTGCCAAGGTCGACGGTAAGCACATTTTCAAAATAAATGTGGCATGTTTCTCGTGTGGTATCTTCACTCATCGGGGAGTCTGGAACTAAATATGAACGGTAAGAATGCTCTGAATGCACGTATTATATCCCCATCGTTTTATCGTTCACAGTTGCCCAACATGTTAATTTGCTGAGCGGGATTTATGTCGTCTGCTATGCTATGGCAATCGAACCACTGCACTGAGTCTCATTTCAAAAACAAATATTGCTCGTCACGTTGCACTGAGTCTGCACGCATGAGGCAGGCTGGTAATAAGTCTTATATATGGTAAGAACGTTCTAAACCCTACACGTTTTCGATTCCGATTGTTCTTGCCTTGAAATAATAATTCGGAAAACATTCATTTACTGAACAGATGCAGTCGTATTTCAGTGTAGTCTGCTACGTGCTGATCTAGCTGCTACGTTATCGGAATAACACTTGTGTTTTCTGTTAGCTGCTGGGAATTGTATAGCCTACTAACTCATCATTTGGTAATGTGGATAATAAGCTACATGCCACTAACATGGCATAATTATGAGAGGAATCTTCGCAAGTCGAAACTGAAAAATTAGACACAGCGGGTTCTATTTTTAGATCAGTGGCAACTGTGGCACAGGCACATGCAATCTGTCAGAAAAAAACCCACTTCTGCTTTAATTGAGAAGCAGGAAATTTATGGTCATAATCATTGGTATTGTGGAGAATATAAGCTACATGTCATTAATTAATTCTGAGGATGAGAGTACAGTCTAGCTTAGGCAAACGGCGGAAGAATACGCTCTGTGGAAAAGTTAGCGCACTCCAAGAGTGCGCTAACAGTTTTAGCGCATCGCCATTAGCCAATCAACTGGTTCACATCAGTCATGTGACACCAGTACTTACTGACAATTATTATTATTATTATTTAAGTTATTGACTCAAATTGAGACATCCCAGTGCACTAAGGGATTTATAGAGCAAATCTAGAAAATTCATTATTGAACGAAGCGCATAGCGCTGAGTTCAATAATTATTTTCCAGATTTGCTCTATAAATCCCTTAGTGCACTGGGATTGTTTCAATAACGATATTGTCGGTACCGCCAGAGAAAAAAGAAGATACAACACGTACATTTTGCTACGCGCATTTGAATAGGCATAACTGTGTGGTCAGGTCGTGGAAGATCTACTTTTGTGTGGGCTGTCTCAAGTGTTTCGAGCTTTCGTCACACGCAAACTCTTGTTTTAATTTCTGTTGGTACATTCCAGTGTAGCGTTAAGCTAAACAGTGATGATCTTTCAGAGAGACCTCATTTTAACTCGGAGAAAGGACTGTGTTCTTAGTTATTTGCGATTCGAAACCTCTAGTCGAGCTTCGACGGATTGACTGTGCTGAGTGACTCCCCTTGAATTGGCTAACCCCCAAGGTCGACGGTTAGCACATTTTCATAATAAATGTGGCATGTTTCTCGTGTGGTATCTTTCCTCATCGGGGAGTCTGGTACTAAATATGAACGGTAAGAATGTTCTGAACCCTACACGTATTATATCCCCATCGTTTTATCGTTCACATTTGCCCAACATGTTAGTTTGCTGAGCGGGGTTTATGTCGTCTGCTAAGCTAGGGCAATCAAACCACTGCAGTCTCATTTCAAAAACAAAAATTGCTCGTCACGTTGCACTGAGTCTGCACGCATGAGGAAGGCTGGTAATGAGTCTTATATATGGTACGGACGTTCTAAACCCTACACGTTTTCGATTCCAATTGTTCTTGCCTTGAAATAATAATTCGGAAACTATTCATTTACTGAACTGATGCAGTCGCATTTCAGTGTAGTCTGCTACGTATATTCCAAATGCTGATCCAGCTGGTACGTTATCGGAATAACACTTGTGTTTTCTGTTAGCTGCTGGGAATTGTATACAAACTCATCATTTGGTAATGTGGATAATAAGCTACAGCATAATTATGAGAAGAATCTTCGCAAGTCGAAACTGAAAAATTAGACACAGCGGGTTCTATTTTTAGATCAGTGGTAACTGAGGCACAGACACATGCAATCTGTCAGAAAAAACCCACTTCTGCTTTAATTGAGAAGCAGGACATTTATGGTATTTTGGTATCTTTCTTTCTTTCTTTATTTGGTGTTTAACGTCGTTTTCAACCGTTCAAGGTTATATCGCGACGGGTATTTTGGTATTGTGGAGAATATAAGCTACATGTCATTAATTAATTCTGAGGATGAGAGTACAGTCTCGCTTAGGCAAAGGGCGGAAGAATACGCTCTGTGGTTTAGCGCATCGCCATTAGTCAATCAACTGGTTCACATCAGTCATGTGACACCAGTACTTACTGACAATTTTTTTATATTTTTTTTTCGTGTTATCAAAAAAGTTTATTTCATCATTTTATTCATTGTGGAATTGGTAAAAAGAGGGAAAACACAACAAAGCGGATAATGCATTTTTGTCAAACACTTTCTATGAATATTAAAAGAAATACTTCTTTTTTTGAAGTGAAAATTCAGGGTTTCTTACTATTCTTATTATTATTATTACCCAGTGAAAATTCCAAGTTGTCATGGTTTTGAACTTCAAGTTAAAAGTAAATCGTCAAAGTCAGAGCTAATCAAACCATTTGTTTAATACTTTAATCTTGTAGGAAAGCAAGCTATATGCGATCCTTGGTGAGCATATTGCCTTCGGTTTCATCTGTGATGACGTTGGCCTTCGGCCTCGATCAGATTGGCAGAAAAGCTGGTTTTCTAATGAGGCATTATACACACCGTATACCGTGGTTGCACTAGGCAAATCTGTCCGAAGCGGTTGCACCCTTATTTTTCTGTCCGAAGGGAGACACGCGACGTAAGTTTCTGCACAAAATCACCTGTAATTCCTCACAAATGACATATCATCACAAAACTACCGTTTGTACTTTGGCCTACGGTGTGATAGCATCATATCATCGATTTGTTTCATTGCTTCAATGTGTTTGTGAACGTTGGCCTTCAAGTATTTACACATTTCAAGCGCATTATGTGCAAATTTTGACTGTCGGCAGTTACTAGGGAAATTCAAGCACATGAGAAAGGCTACTTACGATTGTAATGTGATCTATGGTCATTTCTTGACATCTGGGTCAGATGGTATGATTTAAAGTGGTGCAGGAGCGTCATATTTCATGAATCTGTGAAGACATTCAAAGATTTGTCGGTTGCGCATCTCCGAAGTCTCTCTGTTTTTCTGGTTGCACACCCCCGAAGCAATCGGTTGCACACCGCCGAAGATATTTCAAAGAAATAAACAGGAATCTATTTGTGTCCGCCTCTGGGTATGTTCCAAATTGGTATGGAAAATCATATATCTGCTTGTCTGTGCCGATTTCTCTCTCTCTCTCTCTCTCTCTCTCTCTCTCTCTCTCTATCTCTCTCTCTATCTCTCTCTCTCTCTCTCTCATCTCTCTCTGTCTCTGTCTCTCTCTCTCTCTGTCTCTCTCTCTGTCTCTCTCTGTCTCTCTCTCTTCTCTCTCTCTCTCTACAGGAGTCTTGTATGGCTAAGAGCAAAAAGTCGTTTATTAGGCTTGACCAAACACGATTCTGAAGAAAAGAGTGTTAGTGTGTTTAGAAATGACACTTTGTTCAAAATCATTACTGTATAATTCTATTTTGCTCTTAGGTGCATAGCAAATTAATAGCGGTTGGCTGTCCAGACGGCCAAACGATCTGGGCAGGCTCAGGTGTATTGACGTTTTGCTAACAATAAGTTATGAAGCTAAATCTGTTAAAAGAAAACCACACAAGCCCGTTATATTTAAAAATCCTGTTTGGTCAAGCCCCAAAACACACTTTTTTCCTCTAAGACGCATAACAAATTGTCCACGGTTAACCGAAGCAAGTTTTGTTGCATTTTGTGGTTGTATGACAATTGCTCACAGGACAAATGCTCACACGGAAAAATGCACACACACACACACACACAACACACACACACACACACACACACACACACACACACACACACACACACACACATACACACACGCACGCACGCGCACATACAACATTGCACTGAATTCATGTGCATGCCTTGTCAGATGCGAAAATGTCACTTTGGAGCATGAAAATCACACACACACACAAATAAAAAAAATCCTCCGGGCGGCCCCCAAAATTGGGGCGGGCGCTGACGATCAACATTATTAATTTTGTTTAGCATAATGTAGGCAAAATACTAAGGAAATGCTTCGGCGGTGCGCAACCGAAACAAAGCTAAAACTTCGGAGATGCGCAACCAGCCGCTTCGGAGATGCGCAACCGACAAATCTTTGAATGTCTTCACAGATTCATGAAATATGACGCTCCTGCACCACTTTAAGTCATACCATCTGACCCAGATGTCAAGAAATGACCATAGGTCACATTACAATCGCGTGTAGCCTTTCTCATGTGCTTGAATTTCCCTAGTAACTGCGGAATGTCAAAATTTGCACATAATGCGCTTGAAATGTGTAAATACTTGAAGGCCAACGTTCACAAACACATTGAAGCAATGAAACAAATCGATGATATGATGCTATGACACCTTAGGCCAAAGTACAAACGATAGTTTTGTGATGATATGTCATTTGTGAGGAATTACGGGTGATTTTGTGCAGAAACTTACGTCGCGTGTCTCCCTTCGGACAGAAAAATACAGGTGCAACCTCTTCGGACAGATTTACCTAGTGCAACCACGGTATACGGTGTGTTATACGTCTCATAAAATGTTTGTTTCCGTGTCATTAGTGGCATTACCAGTATAGTGTTTTTTCATTCTAGTGAGACTGTTCTCTTGCTGACATGTTCATCACTCATTCAAAATCCTTTACCGATAGAATGGAAGGCCAGGGATAGTGCAACGTAATGTGTTTTTTCTGCAGAGAGCAAATCCTGCACCGATTTTATGTCCTTGATGAGAATGTGTCACACACGACACAACTGTTACTTGTGCATTTAGATATCAGCTTGATGGTATGTTCTTGTTTGCAGAAATTGTTACAGACGAATCACAGTTAGTTTTATATGGATAGTTTTTGCGTGAACAATGTTTGTGAACATGCAAGACTTGTTTGCACTATCTCGTGTCACTTAGTCATCATGGGGCAACATATTATACAGAACAAGTTTCCCAAAGGGTGCTGCGGGCTTACATGTTTTGACGTTTGAAGTGTTATCTCAACAGACCGCAACAGACATATTGGAGATCGTTGAGATTGTAGCTGGACTCAACCAGACTGTGTTAGAACAGTCCAACACTGCGGACAATGCAACAAACAGGTAGGCTCATTTGTACACTTTTGCACTTGTTTTAATTACAGAAATTTGTCTTTAGTGCCAATCATTAAATATCAACAGCTATTTGTTTTCAGCAAAACATAGGACTCGATATTACATTTTGACGAAACAATTGTATAGCCGCCGAGTGGAATTGTGTCGTCACACAATCTTGAAGCTGTTTGTTGATTGAGTGCAACACAATGGAAAGACCGTCTGCTAGGCTGCTCTTAATGGAATGGGAGGAGCTTTATTGTCGTTCTGTGAACACAATGTTACCCGACCGAATGTATTGCTTTGTACATCGCTGGGTCTGACGTCCACCATAAATGCACGCATGACACAATATAGGTCTACTTTACCAATGATGACGAAACCGGAACCACGTGAAGTTTGTTGTTGTACATCCAAGTCTCTAACGTTACAATTAGTAGGGCCTAGACGTGCGTCTATGAAACTCAATACCACCAATTCCCCAACGGGTCTATGAAATTTGATCTAACGGGTCTATGAAATATAATCTATAGCCATGGTATTCTTTATTGTACAATATTTCCCATTCGCTTAATTCTCGTTCCACTCTTTTGAGTAGTAAAGGCAGACATTTTCGTTGTAGAGATTTAAAAACTAAGTTCAAGGATGTGTCAAGAAAAATCGGAAGAAGGACGGAAAATATAATATATTATAGTCAGGATTTGCAGAAAATAATTATGGTATTGTAGTTGTTCATAGTTTTGCGAGACTTAACGTCTGGTATAAACCTCATTTCATTACATCTAATTTTATGTTATGTAATGTTATGTTATGTTATGTTTTGCTATATGTTGCTATGTTATTTCATATGTTATCTTATCTTATCTTATCAAATTCCTTGACACGTAGCCTCGTAGGGTTTCGACTTAACTTTTGTGTTCCCTTCGGGTAATGTTCCTGACTTTGTTTTTTGAAATTGGTTTAATTTGAATTTGTGTAATGTTAAACTTGTTGGGTCCTGATTTGGCCTATATGGTCCGCTGGACCCAAAAAGCAACAACAATCAATCAATCATCTTATCAAATCTTATCTTATCATATCTTATCTGTTTTCATCGTATCTTATCGTCACGCATTGTAATCCCACCTGCAGATGTTGAGCTTGTACCTGGAGACTGAGTGTCTATGTGTCCACTTGAACACAAAGTGCACTTTTTCATTGTCTTCTAATTAAAAATACTGCAAGCCATGGAGTCATTTCGAGACAGAATGCCATCGGGCTGATTCCGGCTCTGCAGCATTCATACCAACAACTCCTTCCTCCTGATGTTCATACTGTGGCTCTAACTGCGCTATGTCTCTTCCCTAATGAGTCGCTATGTCTCTAACTGCATTATGTCTTTTTCCTAACGAGTCGCTATGTCTCTAACGGCGCTATGTCTCTATCCTAATGAGTCGCTATGTCTCTTTCCTGATGAGTCGCTATGTCTCTAACGGCGCTATGTCTCTATCCTAATGAGTCTCTATGTCCCTTTCCTAATTCAGAGTTCTGCAAGCCGTAGAGTCACTTGGGGACAGCGTGTCACTGGGCGACTCAGGCTCCGCTCGCATTGAGACCAACAACACCGTCCTTCAGGTCTGGAACCTGACAGCAGTCTCCGACTCTTACGTGCTAGGACTGGAGCTTGCGTTGGACAGCGGCGAGGTCACCGAGATCAGAGAAGGTCAAGGTCGGGGGAACCGATTAGAGGGCGAGTTGCAACATGACAACACAGACACCGCCATCATGCTGCCTGGCAAGACCTTCCGCAGTATTTTAGAGAGTAAGATACAGTAGAATACCATACAGTTAAGAAAGTACATTATAATACAAAACAATGTCACAGAAGTGCGATGTTGTACAAAACACATTACAATTCAATGCAATGCAATGCTATACAGTACAATAAAATGCAGTACAAGACACAATAAGACATCGCAATGGATATACGACATTACAATACTATACACTGAAACCTTGCTCTCCAAGCACCTCTCATACACGACATTACAATACTACACACTGAAACCTTGCTCTCCAAGCACCTCTCATACACGACATTACAATACTATACACTGAAACCTTGCTCTCCAAGCACCTCTCATACACGACATTACAATACTACACACTGAAACCTTGCTCTCCAAGCACCTCTCATACACGACATTACAATACTATACACTGAAACCTTGCTCTCCAAGCACCTCTCATACACGACATTACAATACTATACACTGAAACCTTGCTCTCCAAGCACCTCTCATACACGACATTACAATACTATACACTGAAACCTTGCTCTCCAAGCACCTCTCATACACGACATTACAATACTATACACTGAAACCTTGCTCTCCAAGCACCTCTCATACACGACATTACAATGCTATACACTGAAACCTTGCTCTCCAAGCACCTCTCATACACGACATTACAATACTATACACTGAAACCTTGCTCTCCAAGCACCTCTCATACACGACATTACAATACTATACACTGAAACCTTGTTCTCCAAGCACCTCTCTTACACGAACACCTGTCTATTACGACCACCGAAACATCCCCGACCATAGTGTTTTTTCTCCTATAAATCACCTTTCCCTAGCGGAAACATGTGTATGATTACCACTTTTGGTCGTTCTATTTCGAGGTCGTTAAAGACAGGTTCGACTGTACCACAGATTTTAGATGTACAAATAACATCACAATACAATGCGCTACCAAGTATGAGGTTGTACAAACCGCAACTGTACAATACAATTGTGACCCTCCACCTCGGAATGAGTCACATGTCACCTTTGCATGATTTTCATATTTATACATTTTCCTAAAGAGTTTTTTTATGCTCTATTCAGTGGTGAAAACCGTTTCAGAAAAGAGCAAAAATGTTTGAGTTATAAGCCTGTGACTAAGGTGACCCTCACACTGTTACCTGACACTCCCCGGATTTATATATTAAGCCTAGCGCAGAACCGCGCGAGGTGACATGCGACTCATTTCGTGGTGGAGGGTCAAAATTGGAGACTTAGAACTGGGTCCTTCTGTCTCAGAGACATCCAGTTAGAGAACGCATACACCAGCCAAGGATCATATCGGAGAAAGGTTCTCCCATTTGGCTGGCAAGTAATCTGTTTTGTAATGCTCCGGTTTCGAGTCAGCCGAATGTCTGTGAAAAATCAAGCGAAATTTGGCATGGACATAGATAAAAAAAAATGTCCACCAAATACCCGTGTGACTTGGAGTAATAGGCCGTGAAAAGTAAATATTCGCCGTAATGGCTTGAGATTTACTGGCAGATGTGAATGCGTGATATATTGTGTAAAATATTCCATCTCACACGGCAGAAATTAATATGTAAAGCGCTTAGAGAACGTCAAGCGCTATATAAATCTCCCATATAAATAAATAAATAAATGGACAAACGTGTCCATAATGTTCTCCTTTGAGCTTTTCACTGACTTCTAATGGACAAAGGTCGCTTCAAAATCGGGTTGGAATCGTCAATTTGAACCACATTTAAATGAAGTCTCCCCTATGTGACCGGTCATGTGAACATCACATCACCCTGTCTAACCTTCCTTTTGGATAAAATCGACAGAGTGCAATATTCACTATGAATTTTCGTTATCTCCGTCTCACACTGTCCCAAATATTGTTGCGATTATGAAAATATTGTATTCAGCAAAAAAGAGAAGAATGGACAGGAACAAAATTGAAAATGTGAAGCCTTACGAATCCTAGCGATTGTATTAACGAATTGTGGCGAGTGCTTGCGAATTTCTGCCGATCAGTGCAAATCCATTTACACATTTCTTGCGAATTTATTACGAATGTTGCGAGTGGTCTTGCGAGTGTTGCGAGTGCTTGCAAACACCTTATGAATGAAGCGATCGTGCAATCGAATGCTATAAATGCTGCTCTCACACTGTGCCGAATTGCGCATGCGAGTATACAATTCGCCAATAAATCGCAATGATCGGGATATGGTCGCAAGATCTTCGTAAGTGGTCTTCAGCGCTCACCTCCATTTGTTTGTTGTTGCGAACATTATGCTGCTCTCACACGGTGCCGAATTGCCCTTGGGATTGGGATTGGAATTCACCATTCGATCTCAATAATCGGGACATGGTCGCAAGACATTCGTTAAGGCCAAAAAAAAAAAAGGTCTGTTTACGGTAACATAGGCCAAAAAAATAGGGTCGGTAGGTCGGGATTTTTTTTTTTTTTTTTCTTCAAAAAAACCATATTTTTACGTTATTTTGCCAAAAAAACCAAGATTTTTTTTTTCCCAAACGCCAAAAAAAGGTGTAGGGTCGCGCGAAAAAAACTAGGGTCGGTCGGGTTACCGTAAACAGACCTATTTTTTTTTTGTGCCTAATGTTCTTAAAGGCCCACTCCGCTTCCCGTAAACCATCAGTTTCTGGCCACAGACACTGTCAGGCTTTTACACACAGTACAAACACCCTTTCGTTTAAACACTTACCGCTAGAGAACATCCTAGGTGCCCTCCATAAAGAGCGAGCATTTTTCAAAGAATTTATTTTTGCGTGGCCAGCCGGATTTACTTTAAAACAAATCGGAAGCCTCGTTTTGGTGCTAGAACTAACTTTTAAAATCTAAATAATAAATTGACAGCATATGTGAGACAAACATTCTTAAATCATATAATAATTCTTTTTTTCATCAAGACAAGATCAGTACAATTCGAAGTTTTGAAAGTTTGAAAAAAGGGAGCCCGGAACCAGGTCACGCGAGGTCGTGTTTGCCCAAGCAGACGAATTTTCTGAATGTCGCTTTGTTTCTTTGAAGTTTACCGCCGCAGATAAGTTCATGTGACTCGCAGTCGTTTGTTGTATTTGAGAGATTCAGAAGTACAAATTACATACAGAGACTCGCATTAAATGGCTTGCACATTTCTAAATTATGTTTTGACTATTTCTCTTCAATCCATAAGAATGTTGCTCAAGCCTTGCTTAAGAATGCCTTACAATCGTATATATGGATTCGTATGCATTCGCAATGATCGGCAGAAATTCGCAAGCACTCGTAACCATTCGTAAGACTTTCGCAAGGATTCGTAAGAATTCAAATTTTCAATATTTTTCCGGTCCATTTTTCTCTTTTTTGCCGAATACAATATTTTCATAATCACAAGAATATTCGGCACAGTGTGAGAGCAGCAAAAAGCTCATGCGACCGTGTCTCTTCGTCACTTGTTCTCCAGCCGCCAGACAATGCACATCATTTATGAGTCAATTAATTACTTTCCACTGTAGTTTTTATTGAGTCACTTGAGAAAAAGTGACTCTATGTAATCGGTCAGTGTTAGTCTGTCCGGCCGGCCGTCCGGCCGGCCGTCCGTAGACACCACCTTAACGTTGGACTTTTCTCGGAAACTATCAAAGCGATCGGGCTCATATTTTGTTTAGTCGTGACCTCCAATGACCTCTACACTTTAACGATGGTTTCGTTGACCTTTGACCTTTTTCAAGGTCACAGGTCAGCGTCATAGGAAAAATTAGACATTTTATATCTTTGACAAAGTTCATCGGATGTGATTGAAACTTTGTAGGATTATTCTTTACATCAAAGTATTTACATCTGTAGCCTTTTACGAACGTTATCAGAAAAACAAGGGAGATAACTAGCCTTTTCTGTTCGGCAACACACAACTTAACGTTGGGCTTTTCTCGGAAACTATAAAAGTGACCGGGCTCAAATTTTATGTGAACGTGACTCATTGTGTTGTGAATAGCAATTTCTTCCTGTCCATCTGATGCCTCATATAATATTCAGAACTGCGAAAGTGACTCGATCGAGCGTTTGCTCTTCTTGTTTCTCATCATCATGCCAAGAGGTGTCAAGAGGGGAGGTAAGTCCCCTACCCAACAACCACAAGAATCTTCACCATCTGATGATGCTTCGTACGAGGGGTTCAAGAAGTCTGCATGCTCCTCCCAAGAAAGCGTCTACCGAGAAGGCTGCTACAACGAAGAAGTCTGCTCCCGTTTCCAAGAAGTCTTCGAATGCTCCTCCACGGGGAAATCGGGCTTTTTATACCATTTTGGGCTACCCTAGAAACAGCACCCGACCACGAGCAATATTCGCATCAAAACCGCCATTTAGTTGCAAGACATTTGCAAGATGTTCTCAATGTTTGTGAGGCATTCTCAAGCAATCGCAGTCACTCGCAAGCGTTCGAAAGGCTTTCGAAACATTCGTACGGATTGGTTTAAAAATTCGTAACCCATTACTTTGAGCAGGTCGGTTTCAGTTTTAATAAACAATTCTAGAGAATATCTTATATTTGAGTCTTTCGTGTTTTAGACATTGATGCATTTAATAGTTTTAACGAGTTGCCTTTTGTTTTATCATTCTGGTGTTTATCTAGATGTGCTGTGTATCTTATAAGAAGTTCTTAAAAGTTCGAAGTTATTTTAGCATATAGGTTTTTTTATGGTCTTAACAGTTAAACATGTATTACGTTATCATTAAGATTCATGCTTTGTTAGCACTAAGCAGTTGTTTTAATCAGTCTGGTTTTCTCTTGTTTTCATCTTATGAACATTCTAAATGTTAGACTAACTTATTGTCTTGTACAGAATAACAACTGTGTGAATGGTGCTATACTGAATGAAAGAGTGTGACATGAAGTTCTTGTACATCATTGTAAAGAGTGTGAACGACGTTTTAGTTTAGATGTCAAGCGCTTAGAGCAAGCCTTTTTAACGAAAGTTTTTGATTTAGCGCTATATAAATGTTCTTCTTCTTCTTCTTCTTATTATTATTATTATTATTATTCGCATTGTTCGTAAGGAATTCGCAACCATTCACAAGATGTTTGCACAATTCGTAAGGACAAGACCCAACGAATGGTTGTGAATGCCTTGCGAGCGCTACAAATACATTGCGATGATTACGAATGTCTTGCAAATACTTACGGTACTAGTACGTTGCGAAAAAGTGAAGAATATGCCTTCCTTGCGAATATTAGGAGCATGTTGCAAATGTTCGCAACAATAGACAAATGGTGGTGAGTGCTTACGAACACTTTCGGCACCGTGTGAGAGCAGCATAAGAGACATCCATACCAATCTGTGAAATATATCCATAATGCCTGTCTTACACTGTGCCGAATATCCTTGCGAATATGAACATGCTGTATTCGGCCCCCAAAAAAGGAGACGAATGGACAGGAAAAAATATTGAACATTCAAAGCCTTACGAATCCTTGCGAATGTCTTACGAATGTTGCGAATGGCCTTGCGATAATTCCGAATGGCTTGCAAATACAGTTTACTAGTACGTTGCGAAAAAGTGAAGAATGTGCCTTCCTTGCGAATATTAGGAGCATTCTATTAATGTTCACAACAATAGACGAATGGTTGCGAATGGTTAAGAACATTATTTTACGAATGTCATGCGACCATGTCCCGTTCACGACAAATTATTGGCGAATTATATTCGCAAAGGCAATTCGGCACAGTGTAAGAGCAGCATTAGAGACTTTTTCACTATGTACTGAAAGCATATGGGTAGAATTTTTCGGTATGTGCATTGGTTGAGGGATGACTTTATCTCATTTACAAACCTGGACAAATCACAGATGACGAGCCGAATAGGTTACACAGGAAAAATGCAGCTGTGAGAGAACAATCATGTCTTTCAGAATACCCCTTTGTCACAACAATCATGTTTTGCAGACTACCCGGGGCGAGACATTCGCGTCTCTGGCAGCGTCTTCACCAAGACTTCGCTGTTCAGGTCCAGTGCACCCACCGTGACGGATGCTGACTCGCGCCACCGTCACGCCACACTGAACAGCAAGGTGATCGCTCTCCGAATCACTGTGGACGGCCAGCCTAAAACCAACCTGTCAGCCTTTGGCGACGAATCAGTGACTACTGTTTTCACCCCCGTTCAGGTAGGCCAATGCACAATCACATCAAAGCAAACAACCTACAACAACACTCACAACAACAACGACAATGACAACTACTACTGCTACTACTACTACTACTACTACTACTACTACTACTAACAAGCTTGAAGTTTGATTACCAATCAGCCAATCACAGGTGCAGGACCAAAACATGTAGATGTGTGTTTTGTGGTGTGTGTGTGTGTGTGTGTGTGTGTTAAAAGTTGACTACCGACCCCTCCCCCCCCCCACCTACCCAAAGCAACATTATAACATGAGCAGTTGTTTGTATTAATTTCAATGAATATAACAATGATTACTTCCATTATAGTCACTGTCAAAAGAGCAATCATTCCAACGAGAGCTGAGTAGATGTGTGTTCTGGGATTTCGCACTGCAAGACGGGAAGGGGGCGTGGTCAGAGGAAGGTTGTCACCATAGCGACACCGTGCAAGAAAAGGTCGTGTGTGAGTGCGATCATCTCACAAACTTCGCTGTACTACTGGTCAGTATCATCTTTGGTATTGTAGTAAATTAATACGGTTGAGTTTTGTTTGTTTTGTGTTAATTTCTTATAATTTCATTGTTAAAGGAAGGTTCTTATTATGTATTCACTGTGCAAGGGAAATAAATGTATCAGTGCGATAAACTTCGCTGTACTACTGGTCAGTTATCGACTTGTAAGATATAGGCGTGTTGTTTGTTTGCTTGTTCGCTTAACGTTTTTTGTTAGAGGACGGCTGTTTCTACAGCTTCAAATTGTAGCGGAAATGCGCGTGTGAGTGTGATAATATTTCCGACAATACTGTGATACTGGTCATTATCGCATTTGTACTAGGACTCTAAGCTATATGAACAGGTCTTCTTCACTTTCAATCCCAATCTTAGCAGAACGTTTGTTACTATGGCGACACGATGCAAGGTAAGAATGTGTGTGAGGGTGATCATCTCACCAGTTTCGCATTTTGAAGCGAGGTAGCTCACAAGGGCATGACTGCCTCGCACATATTTGTTTCTTCAATGAAATTCAGATTTAAAAAAAAATGTCATATTTTTTATCCCCAACGGCAACCGTGGCCAATGAGAGAAATATTTGGTTAAATATCAATTTGTCTATCTCCCGGTGGTTTAAGGATATGTACGGACAGGAAAGCAGGAAAGAGAAGATAGCACAGATTCACGAGTCAGCCCTCTCGCTCATCTCTGTGGTTGGCCTTAGTCTGTCCATTGCTGGTCTCTCCGTCACTGTCATCTCCTTCATTGTTATCAAGTAAGTGTGATATATCGCATTGTTATCAAGTAAGTGTGATACATTGCATTGTTATCGAGTAAGTGTGATACATTGCATTGTTATCAAGTAAGTGTGATACCTTTCATTGTTATCGAGTAAGTGTGATACATTGCATTGTTATCGAGTAAGTGTGATACATTGCATTGTTATCGAGTAAGTGTGATACATCGCATTGTTATCAAGAAAGTGTTCTACATTTCATTATTATCAAGTTAGTGTGATATAGTGCATTGTTATCAAGAAAGTGTGATATATTGCATTGGTATCAAGAAAGTGTTCTACATTTCATTATTACCATGTGTGATACATTGCATTGTCATCTAGTATGTGTGATACATGTCATTGTTATCAAGCGGGTGTGATTGATTGCATTGTTGCCATTCCTTTTAAATAAAAAAAATTGATTATGGATTTTTTTTCGGAAAAATGTGCGCATGACCATTACAGTTTCGGCACATGTAGGGTCTTGTTCACATCCCTTGGTGTTCACCTTCTCTCACTGTGCAAAAAGTTTGTCAAAATTGTTCAACGATTTCTGTTAAGTTTCAGTGTTTTGCCGGGACAACTGTGTCTTTCTGGTTATTGTTGTAATGAGTTGTATTGCATCATCAAATCTGATCTCAACCGATCACATCTCATTTCCACAAATTTTGTTTCATCTATCCATCCCATCTCTTTTCTTTCAGGCGTATCTAAATCCGATCTCCTCTCATCAACTACTGTATCACAATTATCATCCCATCTCGTCTTATCTCATCTCATCTCGTTTCATCCCATCTCGTCTCATCTCTGCTGTCTGTTGAGTGACAAATGTGACCCTCCACCACGAAATGAGTCGCATGTCACTTCGCGCGGTTCTGCCCTAAGTCGGGGGAGTGTCTGGTAACAGTGTGAGGGTCACCTTAGTCACAGGCTTATAACTCAAACAGTTTTCGCTCTTTTCTGAAACGGGTTTCACCACTGGATAGAGCATAAAAAACTCTTCAGGAAAATGTAAAATTATCATGCAAAGGTGACATGTGACTCATTCCGCGGTGGAGGGTCACAAATAGTCAGGTATACCCAAAGCGGAGCTAGAGATACACTCAGACCACCGTTTCTGTTTACAGAAAGTTACACAGCAGTAACTCCCAGCAGACCTTGTTCAACATGGCGCTGGCCCTGCTTCTATCATGGGTCACGTTCCTGGCGGGATTCTCGCGCGTGCATGGTCACGTGAGCTGTGTCTTGGTGGCGGCTTTGCTGCACTATTTGATCCTTGTGTCGTTCATGTGGATGGTGATAGAGGGCATCCTGGTTTTGCTTCAGTTCAAAGCCCGGCAAGGGGGAATCAGTAGATACATGTTGAAAACGGCTTTACCAGCCTGGGGTACGTTATTATGTGTTCTTGATATTCTGTAGTTATTGTTTTGCTTCTTGTATGTTTGTGTGTGTGTGTGTGACAGAGAGAGAGAGAGAGTCTGTGTGTGTGTGTGTGTGGGGGGGGGGGGGAGGGGGTTGAGGGTAGTCAAGGTCAGGTATTACTGCAGATACCACCTGACAATCGCTTGGCCTACCTAGGGTAGGTCTAACTCTTTCCCCCTTCTCCTGTTGAAGAACTGACAGACAAACAACAGACAGACAGGCAAAAATAGAGCTAGTGAGAAAAAGATAGAATTGTCATTCATGGATGTTTGGTCCAAACACTGATTAATAAACTGATCGCTTTGTTTGTATTTCCAAATTTCATATTTGTTCACTTGTCTGACAGGGAGACTACTGGTCACCCTTCACAACAGACTCTGCAGAGTTATCTGCCGGCGAAGAGCGTGGGCTATTTATAGCTCGACGATTTGTGTACGTCACCGGCCAGACACCTGTGAATTGTAGAGTTCTGTTTGTGATGGGGTCTGGCTGCTGCTATCTCTTTCAATGTCCGTGGTTACCTTTGGGTAACCATAACAGTTTTTATAGGGCTATTAATTTAGCTCAAAAATCACAAACCTGTTTGAGCGGCTTTTCCAACAGTAATTCTTGTTCTTCGGGCACTCGGTTACACTTTTGTTAGGGTGTGAATCGTTTGTTCCTGTCTGTTTACCAATGACTCTTAATATGTGTGTTTACAAAACTCTATTTACTATGTTAACCTATGCGCAGGTCTTCCTCTGATTCCAGTGATCATCATATTGTCCATTGATGTCAACCTCTACAATGGTGGGGAATATTAGTAAGTTATACCGTTGTTCGTTTGGAAACGTAGTACGTTCTGCGTGTTTCGTGGAGTGGGGTAGGGCAGGACAGGCGAGGCTAGCTGTATCCCATTTCACCATTTGGAAAATAGTAACTTGTGTCATATTAAAGAGAAAAATACCCATTCAAGCAATTTTTACTAGAGCAACAAAAGTTAGATATAGAAAGTTACATAGTTTGCAATGCCAAAGTCCTGGTACGCTGAACACAAAAAGCTTTTTTCCAGTGGTATAGCCCACTAGTTAGATACTTGTGTTTTGGTCAGAAATATATGTATTTGAAGACCCTTCTTATCTGCTCAAAATGGTTTTACTGGATTTGAACAATATTCTGTTATAACGAACGTCACAGGAGCTTTTACACAGTACATCTACCCTCATAATGACGTTTTTCGACGGCATGTTTCACTTTAAGCCGTCGAAAATGTTACTTAAACTGAACGATATTCAGGGCCGGACTAGGTAAGTACTAGGGAGGGGGTTACAGATGGGGGTCCAGGGGGCGAAGCCCCCTTGCTGGGGGTTGCACTGAACGTTTTTTGATGTTTCTGGAGGGAAAGGAAGCCTCTCCTTGAACGAAAAAGGTAAATTCGACAGCAAGCTGAAAAGGCAATGAAAAGATGAGGGGGTGAGAGGTGCGATTTCTCCTCGGATTTCATGATGATCTAGATGCAACCCCCCCCCCCCCCCCCCTCCCTCCCCCACCAAAAAATAAAAATAAAAAAATGCGTTTGGGAGGTACATGCTTAAGCCGGGGGGGGGTGGGGGGGTTGCGCAACCCCTATACCCCCCCCCCCCCCCTAGTCCGGCCCTGATATTTCACATGTTTACATCAGTGTGATTCTTTGTTGACTTCACTAACATGGCATACCCATTTCGTTAAATCTGCCACTCAGTCAGGCAGATCTAACGTGAAAAAGAGAGCGATAGCAAGTTTAGACAACGGCAAACGGCCAAAAATCCTAGTTTTTCATGATGTTTTTGCGGGGTAGCTGTAAATCTGAAACTTCACGGAGCAGCCTCTCGAAATTATACAGGACTATGACAGAGATCTTCTTCTGAATGCCCACCATAACGTAGAGCAGACAGAACTTGAGAATGGACGTTGTGACGGTTTTCCGTTACATTTTTGTGAACGTTCGTAACGCCACGAAGAAAAAATGTAACATGTATACAACTTTGTACGTTGAGCAAGTGATGTTGCCACTGCATCTGTGCCAATTACGTTGCAGAAACATTCATTCAGAGGCTTAAAAGTGTATCCGTTTAAAGAGAGGTAACAAGAACCGTCCCTGGCGTCTTTTGCATAACTCTTTTTGACGGACATTTACCATGACTTTTTTCTCAGACTTTCTGTTCATAACCCTTAAAATGTTACCCCCATTTTAAGACTCCCTCCTTTTTTAAGACCTGTTTTTCTCAGCTTCATAGAGGTCTCCAGCTTGGGGCTCCATTGTATTATCTGAATGTTCTTTTTTTTTTTTTTTTTTTTTTTTTTTTGGTTCTAAAAACTGAATTTAATGGCAAACTTGGAGCTAAGATGACACCAAATTGCACCATTTGGGTTCTTTTTTTAATTTTTTTTTTAAAGTTTTCTTAGTAACAGTTCTCTTTTCTTTTTTTTTTCTTTTTTTTTAAATATTTTTTTTCCTGGTTTTTTTTAAAAACACATTATACATTACATCACAATTCACATCGCCACATTCATACCTACAACATGCATAAAAAGAATGATCTAGAACAGAGAGAGAAGTAGAGAGAGAGAGAGGGAGAAAGTTAAAGAGGCACTGTATAGGACCGTTTGACTACAACAACTGAATGTTCTTATTCGAAGCTGCTGGATGTCTCGCACGCCGTTCTACTACGCCTTCCTGGCCCCTATCGCCATCATGGTCAGCACCAACATCGTTCTCTACGTCCGTGTCGTCGTCAGCATCTGCCGTCGGCGTGACATATCCCACGGTGGGACCAGCTACAACGTCATCAGCATCCGGGCTTCTTTCGCCAGCTTCGTAGTGTTAGGTGAGAAACAATAGTAATACCCCTCTAGCTTCAAATTTAAAAATACCAATTTAAGATCGTGTAATTCAACTTTACATTGATCCTAATTTATGTGAATCTTTCTTTAATTGCACAAAAACGAGATACTAATCAGTTTAACTAGAATAGATAGATTGCGTCTAAATGACTGTTTTCAGATAGAATTTATTAGTGTCTTTAAATGTTTGTTTTTCTTAAAATGAAAGTCTACAAGTGTGTAATGGTTCGCAATGGAGCAGAACTTTCAATTTCCAAGGCACCTTCTTATTTATAGGTGTTTTAAAGCTTTTTCCGGATTATTGCATAACATCTGAACAAATACCTGTAACAAGTCACAAATGTACTCAAAGTATTTCTGATATAATTATAGGCACACTACTCTGAAACTTTCAAAGCAATCCATCAAGTCATTGCTGAATTACAGCGCTTTTGGTCATGACACACCGCACAATTGAGGAAAGAAACTCTCGTTTTTGACCGCTCATGCGATCCACACCTGCATCAGTAAGAATCGCAGCAAAGAACACGAAATACACAGGCTAGCTAAATAAAACATGTTCTGGGTAGATAATTGATTTGATTTATTTCTCGTATGAAAACGTTGCAAAATGTTGCTTATTGTAATTTTTCGTCGATATTGTATTGGTTCCTTTCGTATTTGTTCGGTCGATTTTGGTGGTACTCGTATTTGAGCAGCGGTCACGCGATGCCTGTAAAAGAAATCTTCTATCCGAAAGCTGATCCAGAAATTTAAGTAAACTGCCTTAACTAGCATAAAAAGTTTGAATGAATTGACACGGGTATTAATGCTTTAATTTGAGTGCGACATTTGTTGCAACAATGTTTCCCCTACTATAGTTCTGTCTTACTCTTTGTTTGGTTTATTTTGACCCTGTTTTTGACCCAGATAATGACATAGCATATATTCGAATTGTTTCTGTCCGACATCACATTTGTAGTATCCACCATTCGTGTATGGGGCATATAAGCGTTCGCTTGAGTTCATGTTCCTATTGTTTCTTGTTTTACTACTGTAACATGTCTAACTGAATAAAACCTTGTTTAAACCAACGATGCGTTGGCTTAGTGAAGTTAATTGATAACGTAAACCCGCACTAAGGGCTGATGTCAGAGCATCCGTCCACTAGGAAATATACAGAAAAACGACAGCTTAGTTGTTTTCTGAGCAAAGTAGACATTTTCGGATGGATTCATTTTGTAACTGAAACCTTAAACTTTAGCCCAGACAGCTAACGGTTACATAAAGGTTTACCCGGGAAAGTAATTTTATTTTTATTTTTAATATTTACATGTAAATGAACAATGCAACTGCTCTTGTTGCTATTATTGTACTGTTGGTTTGTGTCTTATGTTTCCTACCACAGGTCTGAGTTGGGTTTTTGCCTTCTTTGCCATCGAGGACGCGCGCCTGGTGTTCCAGTATTTGTTCACCTGCACCACCGCCTTTCAGGGGATTCTCCTGTTCGCCATCTTCACGGCACGCGACGCCGCCGTGCGCCAGTTCTGGCTTGACCTCATCTGCAGACGCAAGCAAGTTGGGAGAGGGTCACGTGGGACGCTTCCACCGATGCAGTCTGCTACTGATAGGCCAGTGACGAAAGAAACCAGTTTCAACCGCTCCAAGTGAAATGCGTTATCTTTCAACTGTCGATGTTTGTGGTTATTGCTTGGTGATGGTAAACAAAAGCTATGGGCTGTCTTATAATAATAATAATAACGATTACTTATATAGCGCGTAAACCTCGTGGTGACGAGCCCAGAGCGCTTTACAGTTACACAATCATAATACAAACAAGGAAAGAGAACTAAATCCGAATAAATTCAAACATGGTCACACACACCCACACACGCACGCACACACACAGAGCATATACCCCGTTATTTCTGATTACTATTACTGATAGTGTCAATATTGCCCTAGCTTAATTACTTGGCCAGCATCACTCTCAACACATTTCGATATTTTTCTTGTTTTTTTGAATTCACTTCCAAGCGTTCTCATGCATTCCGTCAATGCCAAGACTTTTAAAGACAGATATTTTTCATTCCTTAGTCATGTCACATTTCGGTCTTACTTAGCCTCAACATGTTAATATGTCTGATGCCTACCCCCTGCGGGTTAGGGGGAGTCCCATATTGGTTGGGACGAGAAAGAATTTACCCGATGCTCCCCAGAGGCAAGAGGCGACTGACGGATTCTGTTTCTTCTTTTACCCTTGTTAAGTGTTTCTTGTATAGAATATAGTCAATTTTTGTAAAGATTTTAGTCAAGCAGTATGTAAGAAATGTTAAGTCCTTTGTACTGGAAACTTGCATTCTCCCAGTAAGGTAATATATTGTACTACGTTGCAAGCCCCTGGAGCAAATTTTTGATTAGTGCTTTTGTGAACAAGAAACAATTGACAAGTGGCTCTATCCCATCTCCCCCCTTTCCCCGTCGCGATTTAACCTTCGTGGTTGAAAACGACGTTAAACACCAAATAAAGAAAGAAAGAAAGTCTGATGCCTTGTTATATTCTACTGTTCACATGTTTCAGTAGATACATATACTTCATTGATTCATTATATATCTTATGTAAAGGTGCTACATGGTTATTACTTGACAAATAGTTGTTCCATTTATCACTCAATTCACGGAGATTTGGTTATCCTCTCTCTCGACTTTTTACGTGTTTTTGCTTGCTCGATCTAAACTGTTTTCATTATGCATTTTATAAAAAAAAAATTTGTTCGTCTCTATGTATATTTTTGTTTGATTGGTTACTTGTTCTTTGTTTCTATTTGTTTATTTGTTTGCTTGTATTACTTGTTTGATTGTTATTGTAACAGTTGTTATCATTAGATTAGTCCTTCTCACGGACAAGGGCTGGATGTAAAAAGAAGCCCCTGTTGTCTTGTCTCGTCTTATTTTGAGTTAGTTACATATGGTCATCGAAAATGCAGTTCTGGCCGCATATTTTTGTGTTGAATATCATTTTGTTCAGAGTTATAAAAAAATAAAAACACTCCAATAATAGTATATATTTTAGAGCTGATCTGACAGCTGGAAATTATTTCATCTCAATTGATATTTGTCATGCCTCATTAGTCCCCCCCCCCCCCCCCCCAACTCACTCACCAAGCCTTATCATAATGCACTATGATATGTTGTGTGGATTTGTTGACCCAACATTCCAGTTTGTTTCTGACTTCACTCGTGAAATAGCAAGTAAGTTTCCCCCCACCCCCTCCATCCCCAGTGCACTGACCTAGAAAAAGCGGTCTGGAATAGCATTAACTGCTGAAAAGAAGATAAACAATTTAAAAAAAATATAAACAATTTAAAAGAATAAAATAAACAATAATGATAACCCAGAATAAAGAAATATGGCTAAGGCAGCGCTGTTGCCTCAGAAGTATGTCCCAGCAGTACCATCTCTAAACTGTAGCCAGGTAAAATTCAAGACTGATTAAGAAAAAAGGGTAATCTACGGTTACATCAAGAGCTTTTTCATTGCTTGATATTAGTTGTCATGCATAATAAGTTTCATTAAAAAATTGTTTTGTAAACTAAGGTGCCTTATTCAGAAAGAACCCACTTTGTTTTTAAAGTAAATAAAACTACACATTGTCATTTGTTATGCATGTGCCTTCTGTCAATTTCAGACCTCATTATTAATGGGATCAAAATTAAGAATAATTGTAATGTTTCATCTATGCTTGCAATATGTTTTGCCTTAGATATAATCACCACCAACACCTCACAGATACCTCTCGCATGTCATTATTCAGATTAAGGATAAACTGTATGTATCGAAGAGTATATTATGGTAATGAGATGTTAATCAGATGACACGAATTATTTAATTTTCCAACTGACTTCAATCTCCTGAATGCGGCTGTTTCAACTTTTAAATGACATACGATTTTATATAACTTGTGTGTGATAATGTTATATAGCTATTCTGATGGACACGTGGGGGAATTCAGGGGCTGTGATTGGATGGTCTCACACATCCCTTTTCCGATCATCAAAGCATAATGCTACGGAAGTCGGCCATTTTTGCCAATATCCAAAAGCATATTGGCAATAACAAAGACGCATGGTTCCGGTTTACCTATCTGTACCACGCAGCGATGTTTCAATCGACAACGGCATACACTGACAACTTGAAATTCTTCTCGGGAATGTTTTTCAGCTTTACAAATGTCGATAGCATACCCTTTTCTGCTAACTTCCCGATGAAACAGGACTAAACCAATTATTTTCTGTCCCTAAACACCACAAAATGCCCAAAGTCGAAAGATGTAGTACAAACAGGGGAGTAAAACGGAACAGCCGTTTTTGTATGCCTGTGAGCTCAGTTGCCGACTGACACAAACTTTCGCATTCGGCTTTTCTTATCTCGTAACTCCACACTAAATACCCCACCTCCCCTCTCAAAGTATTGATGATCAACCCCAGGTACTAACATTCATGAAGTCGTTTAAAAAACGTATTTTAATTGAGGTTGAAAAAATTGCTTCATGACGAGACAAGTTTAATGCCGACGAGTCGCATTATGCTTGTTCGAGTCTAAATATCGGACTTTATTGCTACGCTAAAAACACAATAGCGTTTATATTGCGTTTCTGACCTTGCTTTCTTGTTCTAAACTGGAAAATGACAATGCTTGCGTCGATGCGTTGATCTCAGGTTCAGTCAGTAGCAGACAAATTCCCTTCTCATTCAAGGGACGTAACCACTCGATGAAACGGTTTCGAAGGAATCGAATTTTGGGATGCAAACTATTAAATTTCACCACTAGTTGCATTAATTTTCAATAAAATGTGTCCGGATTTATCCCTTAAATAAGTTAACCACTTTAATTTGACCGGGTAACAACATTCCAGTGAGGTTGAATGCGAAAGCTGTTCTCAAGCAAAACCGGTGTGTGCATACATGTTTACCTCCCTTGATAAGAAAGTGTAAAATGGAGCAACAAACACCCAAAAAACGTTTTGCAACCTTCACGCGCGAAGAAATTGCCGAAAAAAAAGAGCAAACTAACTCCTGCATCAACGAAGAACGCCAACGCCTCTGCTGCACGTTTGTTTTCAACATTTCTGAAGGCAAAAGGTGAAAACATAAACTTTGAGGAGTATTCAATCGAAGAATCGTGTTTGACGAAAGACGTGTACTCTTCACTCGGCGATCCCGAAGTTGTACTCTTCAGAGCCTCGTTCACTCGTGTCAATATGGTCTCGTGAATCTCCGACACATCGATATCAGTACTATTTGCCTTTTCAGTCTCCATACCCCTTTCTGCATGGATTAATGCCTCTATTTCCACAGGAGACGATGCCTCACGCGCTTTCTTACCCTTCACAGCAGACGGAGGAGAAAACACAAGGATTCGTTTGCTATTCCTTCTCGGCATACCGTCTATGGAGAGTGAGGGTGATGAGAAAAGAACTACTAACAATAGCACAACTGAGATCAACTCAGCTCCGAAACCCGGTGTGTTGGAGCGGTAAGCAAAACACGACTTCTCGCTACAACAGTCACTCACCAGTTGTTTTAGTTTTCCGTTGATGTTATGATTTGATTTTCTTCATTATTAGCCTTTTTCAAAATTAAAAACCTCAAACTTCTGTTTGTTGCATACAAATAAACTAATAACAAGCTGTTTCAACAACTGTGTTGTAAAATCGAATGCACTTGGAGTCAGTTTTTCTTCCAAAGTCAGAAAGCGTGTAGCGGTGTGCATGTCTGCGCGAACATGATGCGCGTAAGAAGTTTGTCTGCTATCAAAACCTGAGATCAACGCATCGACGCAAAAACTGTCATTTTGTAAGTTTGGAACAACAAATCAATGTCATAACAGCTGTATAATCGCTATTGTGTTTTCAGCGTACACGTATAATGCATAAGTCGGCATTATACTTGTCTCGTCTAAATATCGGACCCTATTGCTACGCTGAAAACACAATAGCTGGTAATATTAATATAGTTGTCACTATTTATGCAGTACACATTTAAAACTAACAATAAAAAGAATGGCATCTTTGAGCATACAACGAAAACAAAAGAGTAGTTTATGGTATTTTCTTGTTGTGTCTTACCATAAAAGTACAGCTGTTATCAAACATTGTGTTTTTAAATATCAGTATCTGAGTTATCTGTTTTTGATGTTTTTGTTTGTCTTACTTTTAATCTTCCAATAAGTTGAGCATTTCAAAAAGAAGAAGATAAACATAAGTATGTATTAAGACGAATAAAGATATAATGCGAGATGTATTACAAAACAAACTTACAGTCATGGGCAAACATTATTTGTATGCCTGGGTGAGAGATTGCTTGTGTTTGTACACACTGACACACACACACACACACTGACACACACACACACACTCACACACACTGACACCCTCTAACACACATACATAATGACACACACACACTGACTGACACACAAACACACACACGTGGGCGTGCGCGGGGTTACACTTTTAACCCACAAAAAACACAAATCATAGTTTCTCTCCAATCTACTTACTCGTCAAAGAATCAAAACAGATATGCAAAAGAAGAAGAACATTCACAAGACTGTCAGCCTTTTCAACATCTGCCCTCATCAATTTGAACAGCTTTATCCTACCACCTAAACATTTTAAATCGAACATATGTTTTTAACTATGAGCCCTTCCGGTGGAAGTGACGTCATCCGAACCGACACAGTTGTGGCACCAGAAGAAATGATCCGGGTCCCACTGATGTTTGATTTGGAGCAGACGATCGTAGGTGGAAGAATTTCCCCAGAACTGCTGCTTCCAGTCGTCCAAGTCCTCGGCCGGTTCGTTGAAGTAAGAACCCTCTCCCAGTTTGGACAGGCCGTCTCGGAGCTGTGAGATGTGAAAAGGTGATACAGTAGAGAAACAGTGAGACAGGCAGTCTCGGAGCTGTGAGATGTGAAAAGATGATACAGAAAGAGTGAGACAGGCGGTCTCGGAGCTGTGAGATGTGAAAAGGTGATATAGAAAGAGTGAGACAGGCCGTCTCGGAGCTGTGAGATGTGAAAAGGTGATACAGAAAGAGTGAGACAGGCGGTCTCGGAGCTGTGAGATGTGAAAAGGTGATACAGAAAGAGTGAGACAGGCGGTCTCGGAGCTGTGAGATATAAAAAGGTGATACAGAAAGAGTGAGACAGGCGGTCACGTAGCTGTGAGATATGAAAAGGTGATTTAGAAAGAGTGAGACAGGCGGTCTCGGAGCTGTGAGATATGAAAAGGTGATATAGAAAGAGTGAGACAGGCGGTCACGTAGCTGTGAGATATGAAAAGGTGATTTAGAAAGAGTGAGAAAGGCGGTCTCGGAGCTGTGAGATATGAAAAGGTGATATAGAAAGAGTGAGACAGGCGGTCACGTAGCTGTGAGATATAAAAAGGTGATATAGAAAGAGTGAGACAGGCGGTCTCGGAGCTGTGAGATATACAAAGGTGATATAGAAAGAGTGAGACAGGCGGTCTCGGAGCTGTGAGATATGAAGAGGTGATACAGAAAGAGTGAGACAGGCGGTCTCGGAGCTATGAGATATGAAGAGGTGATACAGAAAGAGTGAGACAGGCGGTCTCGTAGCTGTGAGATATGAAAAGGTGATATAGAAAGAGTGAGACAGGTGGTCTCTGAGCCGTGAGATGTGAACATACCCGTTGGAATTTTCGACAAAGCTACCAAATTAATTCAATTTCACAATGCGTATCAACCAGTTTTCTTCATTACCATTCTAGTTTACTCGAGGGATTCCAGGTCAGGATTATTCCTCAGGGTTTACTCTCTTATGGCTGATGAACCGATTCTAGGTGGCCCGCTAAATGTTACAGCGGTCAGGCCGAGACCCTTTTTGTTCATATCGCGCTAAAAACTAACTACTAACTAAATGGAAAATAAGCTGAATGAAAGATATCAGCGTGACTTTTTCTAAGGAATGATACTTTTAATGATTTCAAATAACACACTTTATCCTCTTAAAAAAAAAAAAAAAAGCCAGTTATGTCGGCTTTACATAACGGCAAGGCTCGAACTTGATATCAGCATTCGCCTCCCAGTATGTATCTCATTCAGATAACATAGTTGTATTTACTTGAATTGATTTGAATTGAATTGATTTGAGACAGACAGACAGACACACTCTAACACACACACACACACACACACACACACACACACACTCACACACACACACTCACACACACACACACACACACACACGCACGTACACACACACACACACACACAATCACGCACGCACGCACGCACGTACACACACACACACACACACACTCACACTCACACTCACAATAAACTATAACAATATCCCTGAAACTGTGTGAACTCTACCCGGCTACACCTAAAAGCAGAAAGGAATGAAGTCACACCGGTGACACTGTGACGGTTCCCCTACGCTTTGTGTTCGGTGCCCTGACCCTTTGTGTTCGGTTCCCACTCGGTTCCCACACGCCAAAATTCGCGGACAAAACATCCATTTATGGTAGTATTACGCAATGTTGCTCTCTGAGAATGGTCTTGTTAGATCTGTGAGTGTTTACACTACATGCCTAGGTGCTGTTGGATTGAAGGTTTTTGATATTTTAGCCGTTATTAGGTAGAATGCCTTCCACTTTACTGCAAAACTGCATAATTCGTAGCATCGGCAAGAAATATCCTACCAAAAAATGCCTGCTTGGAACTGTCGTTGGTCCAGCAAAAAGTTCAACATGTCTGTAGCAGACAGCCCAAGTTTCAAGATTGTAGGGCCATCCAAACAGCCGTAATAATAAAAACAACAAAAGTAGTCAGTGAAATTGGCTGTGTTCGGTCCCCACACACTTTTGTGACGTAGGCGTGACGGTTCCCATAATTCATTGTGTCGGTCCCCACTTTCTGTGTCGGACCCCACTTTCGACCTAATTTATCTGTGACGGACCCCACAACCAGCCTATTTTGTGTCGGTCCCCACACCTTCTTGGATTTATGACTTGCCGGTTACTTGTATCATTGTATTCATTGAATCTAATTGTCTCTGAGTTATTTTTCAGCAACAACCGGCAAGGCAGCACCTTTTGTGATACCAAGTAAGTCAGATGACATCAGTATGTGTGTGTATGTGTGTGAGAGAGAGAGAGAGAGAGAGAGAGAGAGAGAGAGAGAGAGAGAGAGAGAGAGAGAGAGACTAACTTTATTAGTTTATGCCACAAATAATATATAACATTATTTATCTCTGGGACGGTTCCCAGTATACCAGCAAATTATGTGTTGATCCACCCACACCTTCTTGAACTGGCCTTCCCAATATCTACTCTTAGTCTTACGGCCTTGGAGATATGCAATTTGGCACATTTTTAAAATAAAAGATCCACCTGTCGTATGTGAGATTCAGTTTTCAGAGCAAAATGCTGCCCAGGGACAACTTCTAGTGGTGATTGAAAACTTCCACAACTTCTAGTGGTGATTGAAAAAAAAAAGAGTACTTGCCTGTGTCAAGTATGTGTCTTGATCCACGCTTGTTGTAAGAGGCAACTTTTCCCAGCTCCTTGTGTTCATGACTGCTTTCTCTTAAAATTAATTACTTTATGACAGTCAGAATACAATGGAACAAGGCTACATAAACCCTGACAGCCTACGACAACGGCCCGACTAAGGCTCAACACCGCGCCAATAAATTCAGCATTGGGCCAATGTTGGGCCATGATTGCTCCGTTTTCGTAGGCTATCAGGGTCAAAGATACATATTGGTAAACTAGTAAAATACATGTTCAGCATCATCAGCAATACCACAAAAGGATTAAAACAAGAAATTCCTCCGATAGGAACTACACCCCCGTCAAAGGGAAATAACCTTCTCAGTTGGTGGCAGTGAGAATGGTTATTTCCCTTTGACCAACGGGGGTGTCCGTCTATACCAGGCCTTGTATAATTTTAATCCACCAATAACTCCCTAACCGTGTGTTTGACTGGTCCCAATTTTTGTAAGGACCGTCTCAGGAATGTATAGAACCTGTTCACCAAGTTTGGTGACGATCGGTCCGTTCATTCTTGAGATCTACTTGCGAACACAAACACATCGAGTGAAACCTATACACACCCCTATACCGGGGGTGTAAAAATCCTATTAGCTGTATGTCAGCGGCACAATGCAACCAGAACCAGCGTTTATGTGGAGTGATCGGGTGCTGGTCACTACCGCGAGCGTCACTACCGCGAGTACCACTACCGCGTCTCACACTAAAGTTGTGTTTCCGTACCCGCGATAGCGTTTTTCCAGCGGTGCGACGAAAATCAAGCACATAGAAAATGACCAGGAGTGTTTCCACACGCGCGACGCGTTAGCGGCGCGACAAGCGGCAAGCGACGCGATTTTTTTGAAAGGGTCCTGGAGCGATTTTTTCGCGTTGTCGCGCGGCAACGCGGGAGTTTACAGATTTTACCGCATGTTTAAAACGCAAGTACGGAAACACGTCACGCGTTTGCGCGCGTTTTCTTTTGTCGCTGCCGCTGTCGCGGGTACGGAAACAGAACTTACCGCGAGTACGACACTACCGCGAGTACGACACTACCGCGAGTATAACACTACCGCGTGTCACACTACCGCGAGTATAACATTACCGCGTGTCATTTTATGACTTCCATGGCTGAAGGCAAAGGTTGAAATGTTTCCTTGAAATATAAAACAAAAAGGCCTGGTCTGTTCTCTGAACACTAATTCAATGTTTGTCATGCTAACCAAGAACTCAAAACGATCAGAACACACTATCAGAATACATATAGAATGGGTTGCTTCCAATCAAAGCCGTTAGAACACAAACTCACAAGAAGTAAGTTTGCATGCGTTCTCTCTACGGTTATGGTACTCGCGGTTGTGGTACGCGCGGTAGTGTGACACGCGGCAGTGTTATACTCGCGGTAGTGTCGTACTCGCGGTAGTGTGACACGCGGTAGTGTTACACGCGGTAGTGTCGTACTCGCCGTAGTGTGACACGCGGTAGTGACGCTCGCGGTAGTGTCGCATAACCGGAGTCAGTGATCTGGAAAGGTGTCAATCTCTCTCTCTCTCTCTCTCTCTCACTCTCTCTCTCTCTCTCTCTCTCACACATACACACACACACACACACACACACACACACACACACACACACACACACATACTGATGTCATCTGACTTACTTGGTATCACAAAAGGTGCTGCCTTGCCGATTTTTGCTGAAAAATAACTCCGAGACAATTAGATTCAATGAATACAATGATACAAGTAACCGGCAAGTCATAAATCCAAGAAGGTGTGGGGACCGACACAAAATAGGCTGGTTGTGGGGTCCGTCACAGAGAAATTAGGTCGAAAGTGGGGTCCGACACAGAAAGTGGGGACCGACACAATGAATTATGGGAACCGTCACGCCTACGTCACAAAAGTGTGTGGGGACCGAACACAGCCAATTTCACTGACTACTTTTGTTGTTTTTATTATTACGGCTGTTTGGATGGCCCTACAATCTTGAAACTTGGGCTGTCTGCTACAGACATGTTGAACTTTTTGCTGGACCAACGACAGTTCCAAGCAGGCATTTTTTGGTAGGATATTTCTTGCCGATGCTACGAATTATGCAGTTTTGCAGTAAAGTGGAAGGCATTCTACCTAATAACGGCTAAAATATCAAAAACCTTCAATCCAACAGCACCTAGGCATGTAGTGTAAACACTCACAGATCTAACAAGACCATTCTCAGAGAGCAACATTGCGTAATACTACCATAAATGGATGTTTTGTCCGCGAATTTTGGCGTGTGGGAACCGAGTGGGAACCGAACACAAAGGGTCAGGGCACCGAACACAAAGCGTAGGGGAACCGTCACAGTGTCACCGGTGTGGAAGTCGGCGATGTTTCGAAGCTTCGTGCAGCTGTCCTTCCAGATAAGAACTGTGATTGTGCAAACTCTGTTTTCTACGTGCTCTTGCAAAATGTCTTCATGGTCTAATAAGGGGTCGAATGTATAAATAACTGTCAGGTCAAAGAGAATACATGTGCACTGGTGTTGTTACTTTTAGAGTACATTCCCCTTGAAGTACTGAAGGCCAAAAGGTAGGACGGGCGATAGCGACGAATCAAAGACGTTATGGATACTTCATTCGAAGGAATCACAGAACATGTATATCTTTCTTCATTGGTAAAAAGACAATGCGTGCCTTATTTACAGGACATAGTCACACACACAAAATACAACAACAAAACAAAACAAAAACAAAACAAAAAAAGAAAGAAACAAAGGCAAAACAACTCGGGGTTGAAGCAGCCTGCATGCAACTGAGGTAAGAAAAAACAAGAAAAAAAAGGACAAAGAAATAGACAGAGAAGACTTTATTATCACAACAGAGCAATGCGTTTATGGTGTGCACATGCCAACAAACATAAGACATGACACAGAACAACATTGAACGTTGAGATACATTAAGTATTAAATATCGAACATTTCTTAAACACGACATTTCATGTCCCTTGTACTTGCTGAAGTCAATTCGCCAGAACACGTCTCTCAATGGGCGCCTTAGACACTACATCTCTAACATTCAACTAAGTTCTAGCTGTGCCTTACTGTGACCATTACAGCTACAGCCCGGAGAACCAGGAATCTCAAACCACTTTCTGTCACCTGATTTCACGCACAGGGTATAATATTAGAATATATATATGGGCTGCCCACTGCTTATCTATTCCATGTCAACAAGCGATTCTGTTCGTGCTTAAAGGGACAGTCTTATCTATTCCATGTCAACAAGCGATTCTGTTCGTGCTTAAAGGGACAGTCTTATCTATTCCATGTCAACAAGCGATTCTGTTCGTGCTTAAAGGGACAGTCTTATCTATTCCATGTCAACAAGCGATTCTGTTCGTGCTTAAAGGGACAGTCTTATCTATTCCATGTCAACAAGCGATTCTGTTCGTGCTTAAAGGGACAGTCTTATCTATTCCATGTCAACAAGCGATTCTGTTCGTGCTTAAAGGGACAGTCTTATCTATTCTATGTCAACAAGCGATTCTGTTCGTGCTTAAAGGGACAGTCTTTCTCGTGTAAGGGCTGGGGCGGGTGGGGGGGGGGGGGGGGTCCAAACTTCTTGTAGGGAAATGTTTGATGAAAATTAAGGAAACTGGAGCAATCTGGTGCAATCTGAACATCAGTTTTTCTTTACTTTAATTTTTTTTAATTTTTTTTTTTTTAGGCTGGAAACCCCGGAAACCCCCCCTGGATCCGCCCCTGAAGGCGTAATGTTCACCACAACAGATATATAGAACATACTACAGGGCTTGCTGTGTCATATCAGATTTACACGAATTTCAAATTTTGAAGGATCACGTTCTGTAATCACAAATTTATAGATATACCATGTTTACTCTAAAAATATGCTCAGAATGAAAGGAAATCGGTTCAGTAAGTACTACGGAAGCGTGCTTCGCGGAGGCGAGCGTGACCCGTCTCGGTCTTCGCTATGGTTAGCCGAGACTATCTGAATGTAGTCTCGGCGATGATTGGTTTGTAAGGTTGATCTTGACTAAATGTCTACATATCGCTTCACGCGACTTGTTTATCCCTTGGAAAAGCCTGTGATGGCTTGCATGACTTTTCACATGGGAAGAGCTACATCTATTGTTAAACTTTTTGTTACATTGTCCAAAATTTAACGAACATAGAACCATTTTATTCAATAGTCTACCAACGTACGCTCTGGATTGCAAAACACTTTTGTTTGGCAATACTGATTTAACTATATCTTTGAATATGAAAATATTTTCTGCTGTACAAGATTACGTTATGTCAACTGATCGCTTCGGCTGATATTATATTAACAGTGACAGTAATAGATGTAGCAAAGCATTCTCTCTCTCTCTCTCTCTCTCTCTCTCTCTCTCTCTCTCTCTCTCTTTATTTGTATAAAATATTATGAAATATTTTGAAAGAAAAAGGTTGAAGTTATCACTTGTTCGCCATGTCTTGTTATCAGAATGTGTATTGATTATTAGTTTTGGAACGTGTCCATAAGCAGTCTGCTTGTTAACGTTCTTAATGTTGTTACTGTATATAACATGTATACAAGAAATTAATAAAAACACGCTTAAACCAAGAGCTACATCTTTAATTGACATTCCTGGAGCAAGATGAAAATACCCAACAACGAATTTCGAAAGTCGGAAAGGGCAAGGCCTTGTGTAAAAGTTCAAATGTGCTTTCTCTGCTTATCTTTAATTTTCAAATCTTGACACTACGCGTTTTCTCCGCTGGGTTTTTGTGTTCACCTACATTTGATTGCGAAAGGTTTGATGGCAGACTTGCTGTGTATATACAGTGTGTTATCGTTCAGGCCTTCGATTTGAAGAAAGGAAGCTTTTCTCATTCCGTGGTTCAAGATGACAACAAAGAAGTAAAACGTTTTAGAAGTGTTAGCCCTGTATTCACTATTTACAAACAAAGAATAGTATAGAAAGATCTCAATGTAGGTTTCACAAGCCTGTATTTTGAACGCTTTGTCATTTTTTATATTTTTTATATTTTAGTCAAGTTTTGACTAAATGCATAAACTGGGAATCGAGACGAGGGTGGTTGTGTATGCGTGCGTGTGTGTGTGTGTGTGTGTGTGTGTGTGTGTGTGTGTGTGTGTGTGTGTGTGTGTGTGTGTGTGTGTGTGTGTGTGTGTGTGTGTGTGTGTGTGTGTGTGTGTGTGTGTGTGTGTGTGTGTGTGTGTGTGTGTGTGTGTGTGTGTGTGTGTAGAGCGATTCCGAGAAAACTACTGAACCGATCTTCATAAAACTTCACATGAGAGTTTCTGGGTATGATATCCCCAGACGGTTTCTTTCTTCAATTTTTCGAGTTGTACGTCTTTGACATGTGACGTCTTTTCCGGCTTTTAATAAAAAGTTGAGGTAGCACTGTCACGCGCTCATTTTTTTCATCGAATTGAGTGACTGTGGAGAGGGAGATCAGACTCCAGAACATGTTCTCCAAGCATGTCCCCTCCTCGACCAACTGCGGATCCAGACATGGCCTGACCAAACAGATCTGAGGACCAAAATGTGGGGAGCACTGGAGGACCTCGAAAGAACGTCCATGTTCATGGCATCCTCCAGATTCCGAGTCTGACACAACCGTCGTACGAAGAAGAAGAAGAAGAAGATTGACAGTTTGTACAAGCTATCTTCGACGAAGCCCGGGCTAAATGATTGCACTTTTATTTATGCTTCGTGTCTATTGTAGCTGATTCGGTCCAATCAGGTCTGGAGGTCAGTTAAACAGAGAAAAACAACCAAGACAAAATTAAACTTCTTCGCGAGAAAGAAACTTCCAAAAGTATTCCCAGTATCTGAACATGCATATAATTATACTCTGTCATAATACTCTATCACAATAAAAAAAAAATAAAAAAAATAAAAATAAACACCTTGGTAAAAACAAGTGTTTTTTGTGTTACAGTCCGCTCCAGATGATACTCCTCGTCGTCTGCTTCGCTTCGATGACGTCACACATTCAGTCAGTGACGTCATCACAACCAACCGCAGCGGGTCCATCTTTTCCTTCAAGACAGAATAAGACGCTTCCGTACCGATTATTCCCTGGGATGGCTAATTATCCGGCACATGAAGAATTCTTCCAGCTGGCTTCAAAGCTTGATGGTGAATTTATTCACCCCATGAATCCCGAAGAATATGCAAATGTGACCGCGACGTGGAACATCCGGGTCACTGGACTTCCGTTTGCTCATATTATGGCGCAGTCTGTTGAAGATGTGCAACAGGTTAGTAGAACTCTTTTTTTTCTCTTTTTTAACCAAGGGTAATACTGATTGTCGTTTACGGTATATCACGAACAAGACAAGACAAGACAAGACAAGACAAGACAAGACAAGACAAGACAACACAACACAACACAACACCAACACCAACACCAACACCAACACCAACACCCACACCAACACAACACCAACACAACACCAACACAACACCAACACAACACCAACACAACACCAACACAACACCAACACCAACACAACACAACACCAACACAACACAACACAACACAACACAACACAACACAACACCAACACAACACCAACACAACACCAACACAACACAACACCAACACAACACCAACACAACACCAACACAACACAACACAGCACAACTGCACACAGCACAACACAACTGCACACAGCACAACACAACCGTACACAACACAACACAACACAACCGCATCCAAACCTCGGAGCAAAATAGAAAACAACCTCTTAAAAACCGACCTACTCTATTTTCAGACGATTGCCTTCGCCAAGAAGTATAACATCATGGTCGCCGTTCGTTCATCCGGGCACTCTTTCATTGGTCGCTCTACGCATGACGGGGCCCTCATTATCAATCTGTTCAGGATGAAAGGAAAAAAATTCAACCTTGACTCTGTCCGCAACATGGCAGGGGAGGTCACTCTGGAAAGCGGAAATTCTTGGCTGGAAGTCTATGAAGCGGTACGTATTGTGTTGTTTGTTAACATTTAATTTAGAGTGTGAATTTTTTGTGTGTTGTTGTGTTTTTTTTGGTTTTTTTTGGTGGGGTGGGGGTGGGGGTGGGGGGGTGTGTTTTGTTTGTGTGTGTGCGTGTGTGTGTGTTTGTGTGTATGTGTGTGTGTGTGTGTGTGTGTGTGTGTGTGTGTGTGTGTGTGTGTGAATGTTTCTATTGTTGTTGCTGTTGCATTTCCTATCATGACACAAACGGCAACTGGAGGGTCCCCACTGTTGTTTGGGTTTATAGTGTTGCCTACGAGAACGGTGACTTCTGGTGAAAAAGTATAGAGAAAACATGAAATCTGCATAAAATTGCGACCAATTTGGGTTTGATTAGGGTCCACATTTTTGTTCGCACTGTGTGTCAAGTGTACACGATGATTTACACGGTACGGGTTTACATGACGGTTTTCATATTGGTTTACATATTGGTTTACATGATGGTTTACACGATGGTTTACATGATGGCTTACAAGGTGATTTACATACACTGTATTTGTTTTCGGGATGGTTTACACGCGAGAGTATGTGTCTTTCTTGTCTGCTCAACACTTGATATACAATGAGAATTCGTGCATTTTCACATTTAAACAAAAGTTGACACATATCAGTAACCAGGTGCGATTGTTCTTGTTCAATATTTCGGCAAACTGCCTTCTTCAGAATGTTACTATGAAAGTATGGAATATAAAATGCTATAGGGGGGAGTGAATATATGCATTTTCTTTTGACTTCTGTTCAATATTTCGGCAAACTGCCTTCTTCAGGATGTTACTATGAAAGTGTGGAATATAAAATGCTATAGGGGGGAGTGAATATATGCATTTTCTTCTGACTTCTGTTCAATATTTCGGCAAACTGCCTTCTTCAGGATGTTACTATGAAAGTATGGAATATAAAATGCTATAGGGGAGAGTGAATATATGCATTTTCTTCTGACTTCTTTTTAATATTTCGGCAAACTGCCTTCTTCAGGATGTTACTATGAAAGTATGGAATATAAAATGCTATAGGGGGGGTGAATATATGCATTTTCTTCTGACTTCTGTTCAATATTTCGGCAAACTGCCTTCTTCAGGATGTTACTATGAAAGTATTGAATATAAAATGCTATTGTGGGGGTGAATATATGCATTTTCTTCTGACTTCTTTTTAATATTTCGGCAAACTGCCTTCTTCAGGATGTTACTATGAAAGTATGGAATATGTAGAGGTTACATGCCGAGTCTCAGTGATTATCAAAAATAATGGTCGAAGTTAGCGGATCATGAAAAATGCGAGCTTCAGCGAGCTTTTTCATGACCGCGAACTGAGACCATTATTTTTGATAATCACTGAGACGAGGTATGTAACCTCTTTATTCCTCCTTTCTTCAGTTATTCAAAGAAAAGAGGAATTTTTGTGCGAAAGTTTGATCGAATCCAAATCACTCAACCAGTCTACCTGCGCTGGCGATTGAATAATGCGCGGTTGTATAGTTCAGGGAAAATCAATCAAATCTGTTAACACTTCTTGTCAGTTTCCCTGTTTTGGACTAAAATCAAGTACACAGTTATGTTGTTATTCTGCTGTGCCGGTAAAGGCAGATAGTGTGTGTTCTTGTCATGTTTTGGTATCGCTTAGGAAATGTTCTTTCTTCGAATGGGACAAGCAGACGAACTTTTGCACCCGTGTTCCAACGTTAAAAACTGTATGAAGTTCCGTTTTCTGGGGCAAAATAGTGTATGAAACCGCTGTATGTTCTTTAAATGGATGCGATGTGTGCATTTGGTTGCGTGTGATCTGTTTATAATGAAATATTGTCAAAAACTAACCGTCGGATTGCAGTCTCTTGTCCAAGCAACTCAGTTCAGAAAATTTGGAAGGGGAACTACTCTTGTCGTACGAGAGTTACTTGCCTTGGGAGTTTGCGTGCACTCATAAGAGATCTAAAGCGAGTTTCTCTGCACTGATCGTTAGATTTGGATTTAGAAAACAACCAAACTTAAAGATTTTATATGGAGATTAATGTGTTCAAGCCTGTAGTTGCCAGTTTAAATGCAGTATGTTTGTATTGTTTGGTCTAGAGATGTATATTTCGTACATTGGAGCGTTCGGAACTTTTCAATCGCTAAAGTAGTTCCCTCAAAGTCTAACTCATCAACCTGTGAGCTATCGAGGATTCAGGCCCGTTGTTGGGTAAGTGATTTTGGTTGTTGGGTAAGTTACCGAAAAATAACTAGCCCCAAAGAAACTACAATGGGAAGAAGGATAACTTCCTCATTGGGCATGCTTAGAAATGAGAATGGCTAAATACGAGTTATTCCCCTTTTCTACATGCTGACCAGGCTGTCTCCTGCTTTGTCATGACTAGTACAGTCGATCTTTCTCATGCTGTGACTTGCTTTATTTTCACATTTTCGGTATTTAAAACAGCAAACACAAACACACACACACACACACACACACACATACACTGAAGAAGTTTCCATTCTGATTCGGTTATTTTATTTGGTGCTATATGTTTGCTTCACATTGTTTCTTCTTTTACATTGCTAAACACATCCATAATGCATGCATGGCTCATTCGAAAGAGGGCAACTGAATAACTGATGCCCAATAGCAATAAATACTGAACAACTGAACAATAAATAGCAATAAATGATGACAGCGCCAAGTTTTTAAGTACAAAGTGAAATCATGTGACTGGACAAAGGCACAATTACAAAATACAAATAAAAAAATCGAGGCTTATTTTAAATTAAGTTCTCAGCTCATGGGGAAGCATAAGGTGACCCTAGAAACCGAAATTAGGAGACCTCCCGCCCCCAGGGCAGACTACAAAAAAAAAGGGGGGGGGGGGGGGGGCTAATTTGTGAAAAAGTATAAAAGGAATCGAAAACTGTATACATGTATTTAGTTAATACCCCAAAAATTGTATAGTATATACAATGTCAGACCCTAAAGAAAGTTTGTTAGTCTTTGCTTAGGCAAAACAAAGCAAAATAGCCTGTTTACGGTATCCCGACCAACCCTATTTTTCTAGACCAACCCTAGACTTTTTTTTTTGGCATTTGGAAAAAAAGAAAAAGAAAAAAAAATCAATTTTGTTCCTGTTTTTTTGCAAAATAATTTAAAAAGATGGTTATAAATTTTTTTTAAGAAAAGCCGACCTACCGACCCTCTTTTTGTGTGCCTATGTTACTGTAAACAGACTAAAAGGTACATCAGAAACAACACACCAGGGAGGGTCCAAAATTGTATCAAAATATAGATGGTAGGGAATTCAAAATAAAAAAGACAATAGACAAAACATGTACTTCGGCTCATAGAGCCTTCTTTAATTTTTGACTCATTAAGTCCATGCTCCGAGAGTCCTTTTTTTAATTTTGAATTGCCTACCATCTATTTTTTTTTATACAATTTTGGACCCTCTTTGTACGGAGAGAGTTGGCAATTGTTAATCACATTCTCTCATCTCATTGACTCTCCTTCAGCTCCTTGGTAACATGCGTTCCCGTCTCCGCCAGGATTGGACACAGCAGCAGATAACCGGTAAATATGTAACAGGCATAAATGGCAAAATAGCTCGCCTCGCCTGATAATATATGAGACAACTGTTCTACTACAAAGTCTTTCTTGGGAGGCTTGGCTAATTTACTCGCTCGTTTTACACGGGGTTCCATCGTTTTCTTTTCTAATCGGAAAACCTTGCTCCTCAGTTTGACCTTCTGCCAAAGTTCCGCTTCACGAGGGGATGGGGAAGATGACGACTTTGATGCTTTACATCCTATGTCCTCCAGGATCGCCTGAATGTCATCTAAAAAAGAAAACACACATAAAATAACATAACCATAACAAGTTACAACCTGGAAGAAATTAAAACACGTGTAATTAAATCACAAAATGAAAATAAACAATAGCGTAGGAAGGCAGGCCAGAAATGAAGTGTATTAGCAACTATGGATACGATGTGGAACAATGATGGAATTGACCTTGTTTGGTACTGAATGGGTGAGGCCATTAGAACTGTACCCACGGAATACGCGCTATATAAGCTTCATATTGATTGATTGATTGACTGATTGATTAGGACAACAGTACCAGGTAAACTCCTCACACACCATGCCTCTTTCTTTCTTTCTTTCTTTGGTGTTTAACGTCGTTTTCAACCACGAAGCTTATATCGCGACGGGGAAAGGGGGGGGGGGGGGGGGGGGAGATGGGAATAGAGCCACTTAATTTTTTCTTGTTACACCATGCCTCTAATAGGATATGTTTCCCATCTTTACGTGTTGGAACTACAGGTACAATTTCATCCATCCATGCATCCGCCCTATACAGCTTCTTCTTCTTCTTCTGCGCTCGTGGGCTGAAACTCCCACGTGCACTCATTTTTTTTGCACAAGTGGAATTTTACGTGTATGATCGTTTTTACCCCGCCATTTAGGCAGCCATACGCCGCTTTCGGAGGAAGCGTGCGGGGTATTTTTGTGTTTCTAAAACCCACCGAACTCTGACATGGATTACAAGATCTTGTGCTTGCGTGTACACACCAAGGGGGATAAGTCACTAGCAGGTCTGCACATAAGTTGACCTGGGAGATCGGAAACATCTCCACACTTAACCCACCAGGCGGCCGCGACCGGGATTCGAACCCTCGACCTTCCGAGTTAATAGACCGACGTCTTACCACCCCGCCACAGCGCCCGTCACCCTATACAGCAATTATCAACTATGTAATGGATGGGTTTAAACATTTTTTGATGTCAGGGTGTTCTTCATGGTTAAAAATCTCTTACCTGGTTGAACAATTTGTGCATCAGGCGACAGGTCGGTGCTGGCTTCATTTGTAGCTACCCTTTGCGATGGTGGCTTCCTCCCACTAGCAACCTGCAAATGCACAGCTCTTTAACTGACAAACTCACAACCAACACCCAGTCACAATGAAACAATTCTCCCAATTTCATGGCATTGGTCTTAGGCCACACAAAAAAGTGTATGTTTCTCGTAAGGCAAAACAAAAAATAATCTGTTTACAGTATCCGGACCGACCCTATTTTTTTCCCACCGGCCCTAGACTTTTTTTGGGGCATTAAAAAATGAAATTAAAATATTCAGATGGCTAAAATACAAAAATAAAAAGCCGACCTACCGACGCTATTTTTGGGGGGCCTATGTTACCTTAAACAGACTTTTTTGTGGCCTAACATGACTAAAGGTGGAGATTTTTTTTCTAAACTTTTTTTTTTTAAACCATCTTTTTAACTTATTTTGTTGAAAAACAGGAAAACAATTGATTTTCGAATACCCCTTTTATTTTTGAAAATGCAAAATAAAAGTCTAGGGTCGTCGGGAAAACATAGGTAGGGTCAGGTGACCAGAAACATACAACTTTTTTGTTGTTGACGCCGACCCTATACTTTTTTTGCCATTTGGGGCTGTTTTTTGGCAAAATAAGTTCATCATATCATCATAATCAAGACGTCGATCCAAAATAAGTAACTTTTTTTTGTTGGCCTTATCATTTTTTTGCGCTAAATGCAAACAGGCATTATTTGATGGGAACAATGCTGTTTTTTTTCAATTCTTACATCAGCCTCAAACTTGTCATTACTCAACCTGCATTTAATAGTGTGCTTCATTGGTTTGCAAAAACCTAAAACCAATAAATAAATAACCTTCGGTGGTGGATTGGGCACTGCAAACAATGTCGGGACAGCATTCCACACAAGTGATCCTCTCTGCAGGATTGTTTTACTGGTTGGCCTCAAAGTGATCAGTACAAAGCTTGAGACCTTGAACATCAGCTGGCTGCAGCTTTTCAAAGTCCTCTCGCCTTGTGAATTGCATCCATATTCTGCACCTAGTTTGACAATAAAAACAACAATGTTATTGTTAAACTAAGCAAAAAGGAAAGACAAAAAATAAATCAGATCTTCAGTCTAAATCTAACGCTCTGCCTGAACGCAAAACGGATGAGTGATGTACCTTTGTACTGTAGTTTTCCCGTAAGCAAGGTTTGATAAAGATTTCGGCAAATATGCCCACGGGTAGTTTGTCATCAAGTGTAAACTGTTGTTTTGTACTGACTGCTGACTCACACTCACAGTCGTAAGTACAGTGTACACAGGCACAGGTACACACGCAGACACACGCGTACATAGTACAGCTAGTACAGAAATCTCAGGATGAACCGATCCATGCTATGTTTGTAATATTTCATTTGCATATTAGTTCTATAAATACTGTAGTATCATAGCAGACAAAAATGCCCAGAGACAGTTGGCTTATCTGAGTGAGTTGACTCGAGCCATTGCATTCTCATTCTGAAGAAGGTAAACCTGATGAAATAATCACTGCACAACCCACCTTTTTTCTTCTTTAGGGAACTTGTGGAAAGTTTTCCCGAAGCAGCTCTGTTTGTAACGGGCGTTCTTGCAACAAAAAGCCGAGCACAATTTACCACCACCTCGCACGCGATCGGTACCTACGCGATCCGCCATTTTGTTTTCGCCGTCAGCATGTGACTAGGGACGATAACCCACAAACACTTTTTCGCATTTTCTTCGCAAGTTCCACGTCTTCCTTATGTACAGTGTTTGCTAGCCCTACACCTTTACAGAGAGAAAGAAGCAGAGGGGGGAATAAAAAATGATATTAGGGGCGGGGGGGGGGGGGGGGGTGCATATATGCATTTTCTTCTGACTTCTTTTTAATATTTCGGCAAACTGCCTTCTTCAGGATGTTACTATGAACGTATGGAATATAAAATGCTATAGGAGGGATCGGAGTGAATATAAATTATGCATTTTCTTCTGACTTTAAAATTTTTTTTTTATCCAGGTGGACAAACAGGTTACCTACGACACAGTAGGTAACGTCCAGCGCCGTGTAATCGTGGGGGGCAGCGCTCACACCGTGGCCATGGGGGGATACACACAGGGAGGTGGACACTCCCCATACAGCAGGCAGATTGGCCTTGCTGCGGACAGTCTGTTGGAGGCGACCATTGTATTGGGTATGTGTTCTGTATCTGTGACGATACGTTGAAAAAACACCTCTGGCATTTGATCAACGGGAGGTAGAAGCGTATGTGAATAAGTCCTAGACTGGGTGGAGATGAGATTTAAAGATCTCCACAGATCCTACCAGAACTTGATCGTCCTATAGATGGTTCCAGTCTACGATCGTCCTGGGAAAATAAGAGTTCCTGTGTTTTATTTAAAGTTATAACATCTAAGGCAGAGGTGAACAATGACTGCTGAGATCTTTGTCAAATGTCATATTTTGATTAATAAAAAAAATACAAATCACATACAAATATGTATCAATCCATTTTAGTTGACACACACGCATGCGCTCTTTTGTAGTCTCGGCAAACCGCCTTAATCCCTGTTTAATGAGATACGATACCGATACATGCACAGCCTGACGGTGACCTTCCGAGTATTTTTCTCCTGCTTAATATCTGATGAAGCCGACGAGACAAATTTTCCCCTGACAATTGTTGTCATTTCCCGGGAGTCTTACATTAGAAGTGACAGAATGTTTGCGTGGCGTCATTATTCGCATTACTGACGTCTTCTCTAACGTCGCTTCGCTTTTGACGTCAGAGATGTTACTTTAGATGCGAGAGTCAAGAATAGAGTTCTTGGTCTGTTCAATCGATATTGTATTTCATTAAGTCGGACTCTAATGTTTCACACACGGTTTTTTGAAGGAAAATCCAATGTTCATTCAATACATACACAGGTAACAATCTGTACGTCTGTTTTTCAGCTGACGGCAGGAAGGCAGTTGTGAATGAGCAAGGGACGACAATCACGACGCTAGATGGCGCCAGCAGTACCAGTAACGACAACTCGCTGTTCTGGGCCATCAGGGGTGGGGGAGGGGGGACATGGGGGGTGGTCACAGACTTCACCTTCAGGCTTCATTACGCCCCAGAGAGGTTCAGACACGTCATCGTCAACTGGGCTCTTACTTACAAAGGTGGGTTGTCCCCCCTTTTCCCTTCTTTCTTTCATGCTTTGTTCCAGAGGTTGGGTTTCCTGCTTTTTTTAACATTCAGTCAATTTTGCCTGAATGTTTTAGCATAGACGGGGAATCAAGACGAGAGTCGTGGTGTATGTGTGTGTGTGTGTGTGTGTGTGTGTGTGTGTGTGTGTGTGTGTGTGTGTGTCTGTCTGTGCGTGTGTATGTGTGTGTGTGTAGAGCGATTCAGACAAAACTCCTGGACCGATCTTCATGAAACTTGACATGAGAGTTCCTGGGTACAATATCCCCAGACTTTTTTCAATTTTTTTAATAAATGTCTTTAATGACGTCATATCCGGTTTTTAGTGATAGTTGAGGCGGCACTGTCACGCCGTCATTATTCAACCAAATCGATTGAAATTTGGGTAAAGCAATCTTTGACTCAGTCCGGACTTTGGGATTGCATCGGAAGCTTACAAATTAGTTAATAAGTTTGCTCATTAAAGTTGTCATTAAAACCGAAGTTTCACTAACTAATTTAAAACTGGTGGCATTGTATTCTTCATCTTCTCTTGAATTCAAAAATATATAGATATGTCATGTTTGCTCTAAAAATGAGCTCAGAATTGAAGAAAGTAGGTAAAGTAAGTACTAATGTTTGCATGGTTCGCGGAGACGAGCGTGATCCGTCGCGACGGAGGGCTTCAATTAGACTTTGGGAGGGCGTCAATCCACGATGAAGACCGAGAAGTTTCAAATGGAAGCGTGTTAATGTTATTGTAATTCAATCTGACGACGATCTCTTTCCTGCTTTCATGCGATGGTAAACAGACAGAATTGGTTCTGTTCTGTTCACACACTACTTTCAGTCCACCTACCTGCAAGGATCAAGTCCCAAGAAATATGTCTCTGTATTCCTATCGTATCACTCTCCTCCTGTTTTGTTTTCTTTCACATACATTTTCCCATCTTTTTTGACGGGTTTCTGGACAGCAAACTCAAAACAACTTCTTTTCATCACAAAAGCGATCTTTGGAATTGACTGACGTAGTCCGAAAGAATTAATGCATCAACTTACATCACGTATTCGACGTCATCACTTCGCATACCTTATGGTCTCGGTATTTCGTTGGTACTTCATATTTCCTACTTGTAAAATGACCCTCAAAGCTAACCGAGACTAGTTGAGGTTGTATCAATGCGCCTCGCCAGCAGGTTGTTAATGGATTTTTTAGCGAGTGGCTATCGACAATTAGTCACCGGTAATTTTTAATGAGTTGGGGCATTCTGACCAATCACAGGATCTGTTTTATTAAAACGCAAACTTGATTGAATTACAATTTAGTTTCATGCCGACAGATTGCATGACTAAATGTTTTCATATCGCTTCAGGCGACTTGTTTTTACATTAAGTCAATTTTGACTGAATGTTTTGACATAGACCGGGAATCGAGACGAGGGTAGGGGTGTGTGTTTGTGTGTGTGTGCGTGTGTGTGTGTACAGCAATTCTAGAAAAACTACCGGACAGATCTTTAGGACACTTTATGAAAGCGTTCTCCCAGATGATATCCCTGCATGATTTTTTTGATTTTTGTTTTATAAATGTTTTTGATGACGTCATATCCGGCTTTATGCACAAGTTGAGGCCGCATTTTGAATGGTGGTTTTTGCCTGCAGGCACGGCCATCGGATCGGACGACGTTCGCTTCATCCTTAAACAACTGACCACGCTCTCTTCACAGTGGGGTGGCTATTTTCTCGTGTCCGGAGCACAGCTGACCGCGGACGCTAAAGGAGCGGTCACGCTGTCGCTAATCCACTTTGGGAGTGACCAGGACGCCTCCAATCACGAAGTAGACGCTCTGCTCGGTCACAACCCTCGCGTCAACCAGTTTGGCCTGACTGACACCAACTACACGACTTTTCTGGAGTGAGTCGATTCAGTGATACGTGTGTGGGGGATGGGGGGGTGGGGGTGGGAGAGGGTGGGGGGGTGGGGGGGATGAGGGGCTGGGAGAGAAGGGGTGTGTGTGT